>NW_024870741.1:0-220000 GCF_019054845.1 Dipodomys spectabilis
GGAGTTCTTGAGCTACAGAAAGAAGGAAAAGAAATATTATTGACCCAATCGGGGTTCAAATGAAATTCTCAGGGATCCAAGCCCTAGCTCTGTTAGCAGGAAGAACTTGAGAGTAACACTGTATTTGAAGCACAGCAAACAGTTTCAAAAGCCAGGCCAGGTGCAGAGAACTAGGCCTGCAGGATTAGGAGGCCGAATGTACACACTCAACAGGGAAGGTGAGCTGCAAAACCACTTCATTCATTCCAGGCACAGCCAGCAATGGGAGAAACCTGAAACATTTGTTAGAGTTACAGCAGGGTCAGGCTTCTCTCAGTCTCTTCAAAACGATGACTAATTAAATTTCCTCCCTCAGGTGAAGGGAGCCTCAGGCTATCTTTTAGGTTACCTATACAGAGCCAGTTTAGTGGGGAAGAGGAGAGGAAACAGAATTGAAAACCCTGCTCTCTGGTCTTAAGGTGTGGGTTTTTGACTCTCCATTTTTTTATTTTGTTTTTCAGGTTTGAAGGCCCTTCTATCTCTGCCAGTCCATTCTCCGTACTACATTCTCCATATTCATTAATGCACAACCCACAGCATTTTTCAGGTTTGAAGGCCCTTCTATCTCTGCAGTCCATTCTCCCTTACTACATTCTCCATATCATTAATGACAAACCCACAGTCCAAGGAGGAGCCATTTCTCTTCTGTCTCCAAGCATCAGAGTTAGAACCTGACTCTGCCCTCTTGATTCTGGGGCTCTTGGCTGCCTGAGAAGTGGGACAGAGACAGTCATCCTGATCTGCGTTTTGTGTGAAGGTGATTCTGGAGTCCTGGAACACTGCAGAAAGACTCGTGACTGGGAAGTGGTCCCTTCTTTCCTTCTGATGTCAAAAACAGATTCATCTATCAGCTTTCTTCCTTCTTTCTTTTCTTCCTTCCTTCCTTCCTTCCTTCTTCCTTCTTCCTTCCTTCCTTCCTTCCTTCCTTCCTTCTTTCTTTCTTTCTTTTTTTCTTTCTTTCTTCCTTCCTTCCCTCCTTCCTTCCTTCCTTCCTTCCTTCCTTCCTTCCTTCCTTCCTTCCTTCCTTCCTTCCTTCCTTCCTTCCTTCCTTCCTTTCTTTCTTTCTTTTCTTTTCTTCTTTCTTTCTTTCCTTTCTTTCTTTCTTTCTCTCTTTCTTTCTTTCCTTCTTTCCTTCTTTGTCTCCTCTCTCTCCCTCTCTCTCTCTTTCTCTTTTTTTCTTTCTATCTATCTACCTACCTTCCCGACTAGGTACCTATCTCTTTGCCAGTTGTTGGGTTGAACTGGGCACTGTCTCTAGCACTCTGTTACTTGAGCCACCAGCACATATTCTGGCTTTGTCTTTGTACGGGGTGCCTGAAGAATCGAACCCAGGCCTTCTTGCATGCTAGGCAAGCACTCTCTCGTTAATCCATATTCCTAGCCCCTTCATTTTTTCCTAATGGTAGTTTTTGCATAAGTATGCTACCATTTTATGTTCTCAAGTTTAATTTCTGAATACCGGTTACTTCCAAGAGACCTGATCTTCTCTTCCCCTGCCTGATTTGTGATTGTTCCTGCATTGCCCTCATGATAAAATGTAAATAAAGGCTGCTGAAAGCTTCAGTGTGCATCATATAAGACACAGGCCTAGAACCCTGGAAGAGAAAAGCAATGGGCCTGAAATGAAGAGAATGATGCAGTATGCACAATTAGCATATCTGAAAAATAAACCAGTAAATAAAAGCAGAGTTTGCACTATGGGGGAGGTAATTTACATACACACATAAGTAGGTAGGGCGCTGATACATAAAACTTGGCCTTCTCTTTTTGAATTTTTTGTGGCCATCCCAGGGCTTAAACTCAGGGGCCGATGTGTTCCTGAGCTGCTTTGCTCAAGGCTGAGGCTCTACCACACCACAGCTCCACTTTCCCGCCAGCTGGTAGTTAATTGGACATAAGCAATTCCCAGGCTTTCCTGACTGTCTGGATTGTATCTCCTGGTCAGTTTTCTCTCTCAAAGCTGGAGCTCTACCCTCTGGGCCACTGCTCTACTTCTGGTTCTCTGGTGGTTTATTGGAGAAAATAGTCATCAGAGACTCTCCTGCTCAGCTGACTTGAATGGCTTTCTCCTGAGGAGGGCGTCAAGTGGTTTCCACAGGGATTCACCAAGGAGCCTCTCCACACCAACCCTTAGTCTAAATTTCGAGGAGTACTAGAGAAAATGGAAATATTGTTATACCGCAGTCGCAGGACCCCCACCAAAAAGACCACCGAGAGTCAGACTTTACAGCTGTTGTAAGGTTTTATTTAAACGTGCTGCATCTCAGGCCTTGTCCTACACTCCTACACAGTAGCACCTAGGAGGAGTGCCCCAAGGTAAAGATTACAGGGTATATAAAGTCACACAACCAACAGGTGTTTGTAGTACCACCATGTGTTGCTCTGCTAGAAATAAGCAACAAGTGGTCACTGCCTCAAAACTTTAACCCCTTCATTCCCCCCCTTGACTTATGGTCCTGGAACATAATCTTGTGGCTCCAGCCTTAAACTGAACTCCAACAGCTCTTGATCTTGAACGGGTTAGCCATATTATTAAACAACTATACCAATATACAATCAGTTCATTTTTCTTTTCTTGAGGTGTATGCAAAATGGTTGGGTAAGATGCTGGAGACTTCCCATGTTTCCCCATGGCTTGTCCAGGGCAAAGGGTCAGCCAGTCTGGCGTGGGAGCAGTGGATCCAAGCAGCAATGCCACAGTAGCAGCATAGGCTACACACCAGTTGCACCATGTAAGGGTGGAACCATGTAAGGTCCCTTCCACAGTGGCTCCAGAGATCTCAGGTTTTGCCTTCGAACAAAACACCCAGTGCCCTGGTTTAAGCAAATGGAGGTAGGAATAGAAGCAGAATCATATAATGCTCTAAGCTGGGGCCACATCCTCTTTTGCCCCAGCTGTAAATAGACAAGCTTACACAGAAATTCAATATCATCAAATCAGCAAGCAATTCAGTCTGAAGGATAGGGATAATGGGTTGAAGGTGTCCATACATTATTTCAAAAGGAGTAAAGCCAAGCTGATAGGGTGAATTTCCTACTCTAAACAGGGTAAAAGAAGCAGCGATACCCAGTCTGCGCCAGTCTCAAAGGCCAATTTAGTTAAGGTCACTTTTAGAGTCTGATTCATTCTTTCTACCTGCCCTGAACTCTGGGGTCTATAAGCACAGTGCAATTTCCAATCCATCCCCAGTGCCGCGGCTATTCCCTGACTTACTTTTGGGACGAAGGCTGATTCATTGTCTTACCAGATGGTGGATGGGAAGCCATACCTTGGTAGGATTTCTTCCAGGATCTTCTTAGATATGACGTGCCCAGTCTCATGCTTTGTTGGGTAGGCTTTAACCCATCCTGAAAAGGTGTCTACAAAAACTAGCAAATATTTATATCCAAATTTTCCAGTTTTAATTTCTGTGAAGTCTACTTCCCAATACACACCTGGCCTATCGTCAAGGAGGCGAGCTCCTTTTGTAACCAGTTGATTAGGGGCATTGGTAAGCTGATAGGCTTTAAAATTTTTAACAATGTCCTCAATGAGTTGATTTCCTTGCCTGATTTTTACTTCTGAGTGTAGGAAACAAGTCCTCCATTCTTTGGGTTCCCATGTGAGAGACCCGATGGATTCTCATAAGAATCCTCTTGCCCAATCTTTGTGGCAAGATAAGTTTTCTCTCACCAGTTTTCCACCAGTCTTTATTTCTTTCTCTGTTTGGGGGTTTATAGGCCATTGAATTTTTCTTTATCCACTCCAAGTCTTCTTGGGAGTACTGAGGCTCAGGAGGCAAAGCTTGGGGCCCTGGGTCTACTTCTGCTTTGGGCTGGAGATCCACCTCCTTAGCTGCCTGATCGGCCAAGTTATTTCCTTTGGTTATTGAATCAGTTACCTTTCGATGGCCAGGACAGTAGATAATGGCAATATTTGCTGGTTCCCATAAGGCACGGATGAGCCTTAAAATTCTTGTTCGTTTTTAATAGCCTTTCCCTTGGCTGTCAACACCCCCTCTCTTGGTAAATGGCTCCATGGACATACACAGTGGCAAATGCATACCGACTGTCCATGTAAATGTTTAGTCTCTTCCCTTTTCCCATCTGTAGGGCTTTTGTTAGTGCCACTAGTTCTTCTCTTTGTGCAGACGTTCCCTGGAGGAGTTCTTCTGCCACACTATCTCAGTGTCTGTGGTAACTGCTCCAACCAGCGTACCTTTTTCCATCTCAAATGAAACTTGCTGCCGTCTGTGAACCAGGTATGCTCGGTGTGCGATAGTGGTGAGTCCAACAAGTCTGGCCTCTTTTCTTTGGCCTGGTCACTCTTTTCACACTCAATTTCACATTCTCTGTCTTTCCTTTCCTGTCTTTGGTACTCTCTCTCTCTTATTGTAAACCTTTTCCGCTGTTGCTACTAGATCCCTAATAGACTTTTCACCAAGTCTGTCTAGAGCCTGCAACTTCTGCTTATGTCTGGTGCAGCTTGATTTATATAGGCAAACATAATCATCTGAGCCGACTCCTGGGTCTCAAGATCATATGGGTATATTGACTAAAAGCTTCCCTGAGCTGCTCAAGATATGCTGCGGGACTTTCACTTCCTCCCTGTATAAACATCATAAACTTTGGCCATATTAGTAGGGTTGGCAAGTCTCTTCCTTGAGACCTGCCAACAGAGCCTGATGATAGACGAAGTGTTGCTCCCTACTTTCAACTGTATTGTAGTCCCATGTTGGTCAGATCTCAGGAAAATAGACAGTGATCAGGGCAGGATCCATAATAGGTGCTCTTTTGGGGCCAGGTATATGTTTCCGGGCTGCTTCTTGTATACAGTCTCTCTCTTCGGTGGTAAAAATGACCTGTAAAAGCGGACTAAAATCATCCCAAGTGGGCTGATGAGTAAAGAGAACAAATTCAAGCAAACGAATTAAATCCTGGGGTTTCTCAGAAAAGGGGGCATTTTGGGTGTGCCAATTTGTATAGATCACTGGTAGAAAATGGCCAATATTAGAGTTGCTGTTGACCATCCACATCCACAGGACCTATGGAGCATAAGGGAAAAACAGCTGCATTAGAAGGGGGATTGATCCCACGGCATCTTCGAGTGACTGGCTCCTCAGAAACGTTAAGGGCAGGTGCCAAGTGTTCTATAGCTCCCTCCTCCTCTTGATCATTCTCAGGTTCTGCAAAAGGAACCTGGAAAGGAGAGTATGGGGGAGGAAACATTTCTTCTTTCAAGTTATCTCCCTGAAAACCCAGGGGGTACCTTTTCTTTCCCTGTGTCTCAGTTTCTTTTTGTAAGTCTAGGGGGCTAGATGGAGTGGTGCCTATGGTTTCCAGTCCTGTCAGACGTACAGTCCAAAAAACAATAAACAGTACAAACAAAATGCATGCAGGCCTGATAGTTACAAAAAAAAGCTTACAAAGTGGAGATCTCCCAAATTGGTCCACTGACTACTGTCATGGTGGGGTTCCACACCCACACCACACAGCAGAAGGAGCAGAGGCGAGTTGGGCCTCTCTTAGGAGGCCCTCTTGGTCAGTTCTGGCCCAACACTGAACCAACCTCCGCCGCTCCACAATTCACACGGTGGTGTTCCAAGGGCCACCCCCCCCTGCCCCACACAGTGGGGTTCCAAGGACCCCTGACCCACATGGCAGGGTTCCAAGGACCCCTGCCCCACAAGAGGATCTTGGACATCTCCTAGTTCCTCCAGGGTTGTGGTGAAAGGGCACCTGCTTCAACAACCCTTTACAAATCAGAGTGGCCATCCTCACAAAGGAAAATGAAAGTAAAACTGACAAATGACAGGACAAGACAAACTAATAAAGACAGCGCTGTTTTACCTTTGGAGTCTGAGATCTCGCAGGCCTTGGGGGGATCCCGGACGAGCCCCCACTATTATGTTATACCCTGGTGGCAGGATCCCCACCAAGAAGACCATCGAGAGTCAGACTTTACAGCTGTTTTAAGGTTTTATTTAAATGGGCAGCAGCTCGGGTCTCATCCTACACTCCAACACAGTGGAGCCTAGGAGGAGAACCCCGAGCTAAAGATTTGCAGGGTTTATAAAGGCACACAACCACCCAGGTGTTTGGATTACCACCATATGTTGCTCTGCTAGAAACAAGGAACAAGCGGTCACTGCCTCAAAACTTTAACCCTTCACATGAAGAGGCTACTAGTGTGTTCTAGACACTTAAGGTTGGAGACACAAAGCACTCATAATTATTAGATTACTTTATAGGCTAAAGGAGCAATGCAGACTGTATGAGGATTGCTCCAGCTTTCGGTCCTCATATCCTGAGACAGTAAATTCACAGCAGCTCAATGCTAAGTAACAGAACTGGCATGTACTGTGGATATTTGCTCCCAAATCCTGTGACACTCATTTCTCACTTTTGGCCTCAAACCTGTGACCAGAGAGGAAGATGAGGAGGGAAAATCCTTCTCAGGGAAAGCAGCTGTAAAGAACATTGAGTAGTTTACTTATAAATTAAAACCTTGGGAATGACCATTAAGAAGTCAGATTGTCCAGATTAAAAAATGAAGAAGAGAAGAAAAAAGGTTCCAGTGGCTGCTGTCTGTAATCCTAGGTCCTCAGGAGGCTGAGATGTAGAGAAACTTAGTTTGAATCCAACCAGTGTAGGAAAATCCATAACACAGTTATTTCTAAGAGATCACAGAAATACCCAGAAGTGGGGCTGTGACTCAAGCTTATTGCATTACCCTTGAGCAAGAGGAGCTCAGGGACCGTGTATAGGCTCATACTTCTACCCTAGGACCTGCCCCCTCAAAAAGAGCCTGTCTTTATCTCTGTATTGTATTCTTATAGGTGAAAATCCAGAGTAGCTATGATGAATCGCACCAACCTAGGAAATTTGTATTCAGTACAATGAGTTCATAACAGACTTCTTTCAAGATAGTGCATGTTCCAGGGCTCCCTTCACTGTTCACATTGTAACTTAAGGGTTTCTCTGCATCACAGGCCTGCTGGAGGAAGACTATCTCATTGTCTGGACAGGCACAAAAAAGCCCTCACTCCTGTACAGCTGGGTAACAAACAACTCCATCAGGGCCAGTTAGTGAGTCTGAGTGTGGGCGGGCTCTGAAGGTCACAAAAAATAATTCCTCTTTATACCCTTAGCTATCTCTCTCCCCAGTGCTCTGTTTTAACAGGAGACTTTCATTTGTGCCACCTCCCATGGCAGGCCAAGTTCTGTGCACTTATCCTGCCTTTGTGAGACTACAGTATGGTGATCAGTTACAGTGCTCAATATAATTCAGTTGTCTGCTGAAGGGCAGACAACTAGGGCACTGAACATAATGACACGATTCATTGCAGGCAATGTTGGGCCTATGATGCCTCTCTTATGTTTCCAGAAGCTTGGGAAATCCAAGCACATGTTGGATATTACAAAGCTTCCTGTCATGTAGGACTGGTGAAGCTCATCAGGTTTTGAAACCTTTGACTTCTCCTAGTTGGCCCCTGGGTGGCTAGGTTTTGGGATTGAACACAGGGCTGGGTGCTGACCCTGAGCTCCGTGCAGAAGCCCAGTACTTTACCATTTTGTGTAACAACATCACATCTGGTCTGTGATGTATGTGTGTGTGTGTATGTGTGCACACCACGTTGTGTGTGTGCACGGGTGTGAGTGTGCATGCACACATATACATGAATCTTGAAGCTTGACCTCCTGATCTGAGCACTATACCTCTTGTATAATGATATCCCTCTCCCACTCGAGCCACAGAGCCACATCAGGCATTGTCCTAGTAATGTGGTCCTGAGAAATGAAGCCCACGAATTCATATATGAAAAGCATTCTACCACTAAGGCACATTCCCAGCCCTCTACTTCAGCTTTGTTAGTTTATTTCTGTCTTTTTTTATTGTTGTTGTTGTCGATTAAAGGAGTTGAAGTCTTGGCCTTGGTGCTGTCCCTGACCTCTTCAGCTCAATTCTTGTGTTCTACCACTTGAGTCATAGAGTTTCTTCCGGTTTTCTGGTGGTTCATTGGAGCTAAGTTTCTCAAGGACTTTCCTGCTTAGGCTAGCTTTGAACTATGATCCTCAGATCTCATCCTCCTGAGTAGGTAGGATAACCGACATGACCTCAAGCACCCAGCTTCCCCTTCAGGTTCTTAGTAGTTAATTGGAGATAATAGTCTCATGGTACCTTTTGTGTGTGAGATAGTTTGGAACCCAGACCTTTAGAACTCAGCTTCCCAAGAAGGCAGGATGACAGACTTCAGCTACTGACCCCTTGGCCATGGCCTCTGCTGCAAGGGGGTCCATGAATCCACGTGGTGGAGTGCTAGCCATGAGCCCAAGAGGTAAGGGTCAGTGCCTCAGTCCCAAGTTCAAGGTTCATGACCAAGAAAAAACCAAACCAAGCCATTGTCTGCTGTAGACAACTCACGAGTCTTCAGTAATACAGAATTTTGTCCCTGACATGGGGACCTATTTGAGCCTCAATATTCTTTTTTTTTTTTTTAACATTTTTATTTTATTTTATTTTATTTTAATTGAGAACATACTGTACAGAGGGGTTACAATTACATGGGCAGGAAAATGCATACATTTCTTACCAAGCATTGCAACCTCCTCCTTTGCTTACCCTTCACCTCCCTTCCCAGCCTCCCCCCTCCCCCCCACCCAATCATACCCCCCCTCCCTCCCCCCCCACCGACATTGTAAAGCTGGTTTTGACATGACATTTTGTACTTCTCATTGTTGCAACAGGTCCACCTGAATCCTTAAACGACTTGTTTGTTCCCGTCTCCTCCACATGTTATACTGACATCAAATATAGTGAAAGCGGGGGTTACACTGTGGGGGAGGGACATACAAAGCAACAAAGAAATAATATTATAAATGCGTTAGAAACACATGCATGAATGAAACAAAAACATTAAAATACATATTTGAGGGTTCGTTTTCCTAACATCACATTTTCTGACTTTTTCTGCTTGACTCATACCTATACTAGATATTGCAAATAAGGGAAACCATGGGACCTATGTTTCTTTGGGCCTGGCTTACTTCACTTAATATAATTTTTTCCAAGCCTTTCCATTTCCAAACAAATGGGGCAATGTCATTCTTTCTGATGGAGGCATAGAATTCCATTGTGTATATATACCACATCTTCTTGATCCATTCATCTACTGAGGGGCATCTGGGTTGGTTCCATATCTTAGCTATGGTAAATAATGCTGCAATAAACATAGTTGTGCTGTTAGCTTTAGTGTGGCCTTGTTTGTGGTCATTTGGGTAAATGCCCAAAAGTGGGATTGCTGGGTCATTGGGGAGCTCTATATGGAGTCTTTTGAGGAACCTCCATACTGCTTTCCAAAGTGGTTGAACAAGTTTACATTCCCACCAACAATGAAGTAAGGTTCCTTTCTGTCCACATCCCCTCCAGCATCTGTTGTTGTTAGAGTTCTTGATTTTTGCTGTTCTAACTGGAGTGAGGTGATATCTCAATGTTGTTTTGATTTGCATTTCTTTTATGGCTAGGGATGTTGAACATTTCTTCATGTGTCTATTGGCCATCCTTCTTTCTTCTTCAGAGAAGCTTCTCTTTAGGTCTTTCGCCCACTTACTTATTGGGCAGTTGTTTCTTTGAGGATTTGTTGTTGGGTGGTTTAATTTTTTGAGTTCTAAGTATATTTTAGATATGAGACCCTTGTCCGTTGTATGGCTAGTAAAGATCTTCTCCCAATCCGTGGGCTTTCTATTGATCTTGCTAGCTATGTCATTTGCCCTGCAGAAGCTCTGCAACCTTATACAATCCCATTTGTCCAACCTTTCTTTGATTTGTTGTGTTTCCGGGTCTCTATTCAGAAAATTTCGGCCTGAGCCAAGGAGACCCAGGGTTTCTCCTATTCCATCCTGTAATGTTTTCAGAGTGTCTGCTTTGAGTTCAAGGTCTTTGATCCATTTGGAGTTGATTCTGGTGCACGGTGATATATAAGGATCTAGCTTTAGTTTTCTACATGTAGTTAACCAGTTTTGCCAGCACCATTTACTGAAGAGGCTCTCTGTCTTCCATTCTATTGTTTTAGCTCCCTTATCGAAGATTAGATGGCTATAGGTCTGTAGGTTCATTTCTGGGTTTTCAATTCTATACCATTGGTCCTGAGGTCTGTTCTTATGCCAATACCAAGCTGTTTTGATTACTATGGCTTTATAGTAGAGTTTGAAATTTGGTACTGATATTCCTCCAGCAGTGTTCTTTCCGTTGAGGAGCGTTTTTGCTATTCGGGGTCTTTTATTGTTCCATATGAATTTTTGGATTGCCTCTTCTATTTCCTTGAAGAATGAGGGTGGAATTTTGATAGGTATTGCGTTGAATTTGTAGATAGCCTTGGGAAGTATTGCCATTTTCACAATGTTAATCTTTCCAATCCAGGAGCATGGGAGGTTTTGCCATTTTTTAAGTTCTGTGTTGATTTCCTTTTTCAAGATTTTAAAGTTTTCATCATAGAGGTCCTTCACTTCTTTAGTTAAGTTAATTCTTAGGTATTTTATTTTTTGTGGGGCTATTACAAATGGAGTTGCTTTCCTAATTTCAGCCACACTTTTCTCATTGTTGGCATACAGAAAAGCCATGGATTTTTGGGGGTTAATTTCATAACCTGCTACTTTGCCAAAGTTTTGAATCTGCTTAAGTAATTTGGGAGTGGAGTCTATGGGATTCTTTAAATACAAGATCATGTCATCTGCAAAGAGGGAGAGTTTTATTTCTTCTTTCCCTATTTGGATCCCCTTTATGTCTGCATCTTGTCTTATTGCTGTAGCTAGGCATTCTAACACTAGATTGAAGAGAAGTGGAGAGAGTGGGCATCCTTGTCTTGTTCCTGAGTTAAGAGGAAATGGCTTTAGTTTTTCACCATTGAGTATAATGCTGGCTGTAGGTTTGTCATATACAGCCTTTATTGTACTGAGGAATGTTCCATGGATTCCTAATTTTTCCAAAACCTTCATCATAAAGGGGTGTTGGATCTTGTCGAATGCTTTTTCTGCGTCTATTGAGATAACCATGTGGTTCTTATTCTTGCTCCTGTTGATGTGATGAATAATATTAATTGATTTGCGTATATTGAACCAGCTTTGCATCCCTGAAATGAATCCTGTTTGATCGTGGTGTATGATTTTTTGGATGAATTGTTGAAGTCGGTTGGCCAAAATTTTGTTGAGAAGTTTTGCATCAATGTTCATCAAAGAAATGGGTCTATAGTTCTCTTTCTTTGATGAGTCCCTGCCTGGTTTTGGGATG
Organism: Dipodomys spectabilis; assembly: GCF_019054845.1. Taxonomy (NCBI): domain Eukaryota; kingdom Metazoa; phylum Chordata; class Mammalia; order Rodentia; family Heteromyidae; genus Dipodomys; species Dipodomys spectabilis. The sequence goes on from NW_024870741.1 coordinate 11,306, forward strand.
AGGGTTATGATGGCTTCATAGAATGTGTTCGGTAGTGAGCTTTCTCTTTCAATTTCATTGAAGAGTTGGAGGAGAATTCGTGTGAGCTCTGCTTTGAAGGCCTTGTAAAATTCCGCTGTAAAACCATCTGGTCCTGGACTTTTCTTAGCTGGGAGGTCTCTTATTGCTGTTTCTATTTCAATGCTTGATATGGGCCTGTTAAGATAGTTTAACTCATCTTGGTTTAGTTTTGACATGTCAATATTTGCTAGGAAGAGGTCCATTTCTGTCAAGTTCTCAAACTTATTAGCATACAGTTTTGAGAAGTATTCCCTTATAATGTTCTGAATCTTGGTTGTTTCCGTGGTGATGTTTCCATTCTCATCTCTGAGTTTATTAATTTGGGTGTGTTCTCTTCTTTTTCTGATAAGATTTGCTAAGGGTCTGTCAATTTTGTTAAGTTTTTCGAAGAACCAACTCTTTGTTTTGTTGATTCTTTCTATAGTTTTTTTGGATTCTAATTCATTTAATTCTGATTTAATTTGGATTATTTCTTTCCGTCTACTGGATTGGGGTTTATCTTGCTGCTCTTTTTCAAGGAGGTTTAGATGCGTCATTAAATTGCTAGTTTCAGATCTCTCCAATTTGTTGATGTAGGAGCTCAGAGCTATAAACTTGCCTCTGAGTACTGCTTTTGCTGTGTCCCAGAGGAGCTGGTAATTTGTGTGTTCATTTTTGTTGAATAGCATGAACATTTGAATTTCCTTTCTAATCTCTTCCATGACCCACTCATGATTCAGCAGTGTGTTGTTCAGCCTGCATGTGATACCGGACTTTCTTTGGTGGCTTTTGGTGTTGAGTTCTAATTTTATTCCCTTGTGGTCAGAGAGAATGCAAGGTATAACTTCAATGTTTCTGAATTTAGACAAGTTTGCTTTGTGGCCTAAAATGTGGTCTATTTTAGAAAACGTTCCATGTGCTGCTGAGAAAAACGTGTATTCTGATGCTGCTGGGTGAAATGTTCGGTAAATGTCTGTTAAGTCTAGTTGATCTATGCAGCTGTTTAGATCTGTGGTTTCTCTGTTGAATTTTTGCCGAGTTGATCTATCTAGTGGGGAGAGTGGTGTGTTAAAATCCCCAACTATTAATGTCTTTGGATCTATATGAGATTTGAGGGAAAGTAGTGTTTCTTTGATAAATTTGGGTGCTCCATTGTTTGGTGAATAGATATTTAGAATTGTAATATCCTCCTGAAGGAGAGATCCTTTAATTAGTATGTAGTGACCTTCTTTATCTCTTTTGACGAATTTTAATTTGAAGTCTATTTTATCTGATATTAGGATTGCAAGTCCCGCCTGTTTATGCGGTCCGTTTGCTTGGTAGATTTTGTTCCAGCCTTTAACATTGAAAATGTGTTTGTTTTTACGGGCAAGATGTGACTCCTGCAGGCAGCAGATAGAAGGGTCTTGTTTTTTAATCCAACTAGACAGTCTATGTCGCTTAATTGGAGAGTTCAGTCCGTTAACATTAAGAGATAGGACTGAGAGGTATTTGGGAGTTCCTGCCATGTTATCTACCTTTTTGGGGGCTGCGAAAACTGGGTTCTTCCTATGGTTCTTGGATTCTCAGTTTGGGTGCAGTTTCTTGGCCTTTATTGTGGTCTTGTTGGTTTTCTATGTGTAGGACATCTTTAAGAACCTTTTGTAGGGCTGGTTTGGTGGAGATGTATTGTTTCAATTTTTCTTTGCTATGGAAGGTTTTTATTTGGCCTTCGGTTATGAAGGAGAGTTTAGCTGGGTACAGTATTCTTGGTTGATAGTTGTTTGTTTTTAGGGCATGGCATACATCGTTCCAGGCTCTTCTTGCTTTGATTGTCTCTGCTGAGAAATCTGAGGTGATTCTAATTGGTTTCCCTTTATAAGTGATTACCCTTTTCTCTCTGACAGTTTTAAGGATCTTTTCCTTGTTCTGAGTTGATCCTGTGTGGATTATAATGTGGCGGTGGGATGTCCTATTCTGGTCTGGTCTATTTGGGGTTCTAAAGGCTTCTTGTATCTGGACAGGCCTATCTTTTTGCATGTTTGGGAAGTTCTCTGCTAGGATCCTGTTAAACAAATTTCCTAGACCATTAACTTCTGTTTCTAGGTGCTCCTCTACACCCATTATCCTTAGATTAGGCCTTCTGATGGTGTCTTCCAGGTGTTGGATAGATCTATCATATTTCTTGGACTTGTCTTGGATGGTTGTATGTTCTTTCTCTATAATATCTAGGCTGTCTTCAATCCCTGAGATTCGATCGTCTGCATGGTCTAACCTGCTTTCAAGACTCTCTACTTTGTTTTTTATCTCTTTTCCTTCTAGTTGGTCAGCTTTGATGGCTTCAAGTTCTTTGTTGAAGCTCTGTTTTAGGTCTTGTATGAATTTCTTTACTTCCTTAATTTGGTGTTCAGTGTTTGTCCTCAAATCACTTAGTTGATTAGTTATGGTTTCTTTGGACTCCCATTCCTTCTGTTGGGTTCCATTCAGCATTCCCTTTGTGGTCTCCCTGACTTCCTTCAGCTCTTTGTTAATGGATTCCATGAATGCCTTTAGTGATCTTTGTGTGTTCTCTACCTAGTCTCTCAATTCTTCTATTACTCTTTGATTAGCTTCCTCCCATTCGTGGTATTCCTGCAGATCTCTTTGAGTGTTCTCAGCCTGCTCACGCCATTCCTCCCTTTCTCTTTGAGTATTCTCAAGTTGTTCACGCAAATCCTGTATCAGTTTTTGAGTAGCTTCCTCACGCTTATGATATTCCTGTATAAACTTCTGGGATGCCTCCTCTCTCTCCCTGTCACGCTCATACAGAGTCCTTTGTACATTGTCAAACTTTTCATTTATCATGTTTGCCAGCAGTGTTTGTAGAGCTGTTTGGGAACTCTCCTCTGGATTATTCATTATCTGTTCTAACCCCTGATTATCAAGATTGGGAATTGAGATACCCGAATTTGCCATTTTTCTTGTGTTTTTCCGGCTTACTCTGCCCATTTGAGATGAAGATAGCACCAGTTTTGTGCTAGAACACTATCTTAAGGCAACCATCAACCAAAGTTTGCATTTGTACAGTCAATAGTCTACAGATACAATCTAGTTCAACAGATACATCTATTCGATGTTAAACAACTATATGTTAAAGGACTTCGAACCGCAGAGAAGAATTTGGAAAACCAGAAATTATTAGGTTTAGGGAGAGATGTGGGTAAAAAATAGGAATAGATTGGTGTGGGGAGGCACAGGGAGAGTTAACTATGTCCTAATCACAGTGCAGGAAATAGGTTGGGTAGGATGCAAGTAGAGAGAGAGAGAAAAAGAAGAAAGGGAAAGGGGAATGAAAAGAGACCAGAAAAAAAAGTAGAAACATAAAAATTAATGTTATTTTAGAGATTAAAAGACCATCTATTTATAGAGGAATATGAATATGTTGAGAGAAAGGGAGGGACATAGAGGAGATGTGGAAAACTTTAAAAAAATGCTTAAAATATTATATAGGTATAAAGAGGTAGTACTGTTATTAATGAATTTAAGTCTCAGAGGTTTTGAATTGAGTAATAAGTTTGTGGGTTAAGTGTGTACACAATGGGGGGTAGGGTCAACTGGTTAACTATGGGTTTATCTGAGGACGTGCAGGACAAGAGTTAAGTCACATAAAGAAGAACAAAGAGGAAAAGATGGAAAGGATAGGAAAGTGAGAAGAAAAGATCAGAAGTTCAGTAGACCTAGACAAAAAACAAAAAGATAATTAAGAATGAAAGCAAAAGAGAAAGAAGACAAGAAAAGAAAGGAAAACACACATTCACGTATTCCTAAAATAAAAATTATAAGAGGAGAAAAGAAAAAAAAAAAAGTTAATGGAAAACAATTATTTTTTCAGAAGAGTCAAAAATTAAAGCTTAATAAAAGTTTTAGAAAAGCAAAAAAAAATTTTTTATATATATAAGGTAACAAAAAACGAAAAAAAAAAACAAAACAAAAAAAAGAAAAAAAGAAAAGAAAAAGAAGAAGAAGAAAAAAAAAAAGGTCTTTGATTTTTTTTTTTTGTGGGGGGAGGGGTGGGAAGAGTCCTGTATCTCCCTTTTGTCTGTAACCAGAGTGTGGTTGGAGTCTCTGGTCAGCTTGAGGTCCTGTGGCTTGATTGGTTTCTTAAGTCAGTTTGTTGGAACAGGCAGAAAAATGCTCTGCTTTACCCAAGATTTTGAGATTCCCCCTCCCAGGTTAGTTTACTGGGAGGGTGATCTGCTTTGAGAATCACAAAAGAGGGGGATGCAGTGATGAGGCTAGGTTCTGGGTAGAGTTGAGGCCTTTCAACAAACAGTAGCTTTTCCCTGGGGCTATTTTGTGAAAAAAACTCACAGCACCCAGCCTGGAGCCATTCTCAGGGTTTCTGTTTTTCAATTGATTGTGGTGGCTGCTAGAGGGAGGGGCAGCCTCTGGCTCTGGTTACCCGGTGAGGAGAGCCACTCCAATGGCTGGCGCCTGAGCTGGGTGACTTTTCCCTGGATGGAACTGAGTCTGTGAGGTCACTTCGCCGTTAAGTTCTTGTGACCTGCTAAATGACTCGTTTTATTCCAAGGCTTGAGCTGGAGCTAGCCGCTCCTCCGAGCTTTGTCGGTATCCAAGATGGAGATCACCGGTGCTGGGTGGGGGGAGGGGTGGCCTTCCCTCCTCTGCTCCCTGGGAAGTCTTGGATCCTGGGTCGTCTCTGGTCTGCAAAGTGCAGGATGAAGTTGTCCGCTCCTTGTCGGTTCTTGCTGGTGTTGAGTAGAATCCGCTCGCCCGCTGCGTCTGGCTCCTTGGTCCCGGACTCTCTGTGTGAGCGCTCAGGTATGGCCGCGGCTGCGGTCGCCGCTGCGACCCTGCCGCCGCAGCAGCAGCTGCTGGCAGACGCTCAGATGTGTCTGCTTGGCTTCCCCTCTCTTGGCTAACTCTCTGTCCTGTGATGGCACACTTGGTGTGATTCTCTGGCTTGGGACTGTTCACTGGAACTCTGAAACTGTTTTCTATGCAAGAGCTTGTTCAGATTCCAGCTTCTCCTCCGCCATCTTCCCGGAACCTCAGCCTCAATATTCTTGTCTGTATAATTATCTGTTATGGGGCTCTTACATAGAAAAGATGTAAGAATGCACCCGGTTAAGGACATAGCACATGGCACTCTTTGTACCACTCAGCACACAACATCCTGTGAAAGACTCAGCACCCAGCACCCAATGCAGGACTCAGCACACTGCATCCTGTGAAAGACTCAGCACATAGCACCCTGTGCAGGACTCAGAACAGGGCAACCTATGGAGGACTCAGCACATAGCTCCATTCCACAAGCTGTCATTAGAATTATGGTGCTTTCATCAGTATCACCATTCTTTGAGGAAAATTTACAAACCATACAAGTTCACATCTAATGGTTTAGAGGGCTGTTTTTCTGGGGTGTTAGCCATGGGGCTTGAACTCAAAGCTCTACCACTTGGAGCCACATTTTGAGGTGTCTCTCAGACTTCCTGCCAGGACTGGGTTTTAAAGTCCCTGAGCAGCTAGGGTGACAGGCATAAGCCAGGACGACCTGGGTAACTCGTGGAGCTGGGTTGCAGCGGTTTACATGTGGCTAAGTCAGGTTAGGTGGCAGCTGTCAGCACCAGACTCCTAGATTGCTCTGTAATGAGCAATAAGTGTAGGATGTGCACTAAGTTTAATTAATATTTTATTAAGCAGTTAGAATATCCTACCTTTTTTTGGCATCAGACCTGTATCTTGAGTAATAGCTTAGACACTGTCCCTAAACGTTTGTGCTCAAGGCTAGCACTCAATTGATTGAAAGACAGCAGAACTTCTGAATTTTCTGTTTTGTGGCACTGAGGAATCAAACCCAGGGCTTTGTGCTTACTATGAGAGCACTCAACCCTCAAGCCTCTGGAGGGAACGAGGTGTAAATAGAGATTGCTATATATAAATATTATATACAGAAAAAGAGATTTCTGCATATTATTAAATTATAGATAATATTGCTACCAATTCTTAGGTATTAAATTATGTCTCCATTTAATGATGTGTCCCAGTTAACAATTAATAAAGCATTCATTAATAATTACTCAATATCCTATAATTGTTTATCATATATGTACATATATCCATACATATAATTAGATATTTCATAGAATGAGACCAATGTCTATATATTATTAAATTATGCATCATGTGTTACTCCCAATTATTAGTTATTTAATTATGACTCCATGTAATTTTTATTCTGTTCATGCTTAATAAAATACTAAACTTAGTGCACATCCTACACTTATTGCGTCTAATTTTATCCTAGAATGATTCACTACTAATTCATTCTGTTTATCATTTACTGTAGTCGCAATTCTTCTACCGATGATGTTTTTTAACTTTATTACATCATATTACATAGCATATAGATTAATATCCAAATTATATATCCTACCTGACACCGAACACTTTCACAGAAAAGGAAAAACATGTGTCATGTTCGGCTTCTCACTACAAGATTACATTTTTGGGAGTGCTTGGATCTACACTCAGGGCAAAGAAGTCTCAGTTCATGAATGGGTGACTGCCAGCACAGCAGCCACTAGCCAATTCAGCTGCCAGGTAGTGCCCAAGCCCTGAGATTGAGCTCCGTATGTTGACTCCAAATTGTGCTTAGTGTAGTTATTCATTTTATTTTTTTATTCATTTACCATTTATTTTATTGACTGCTATAACACATGGAATATTTACTACATTTATTACATAGGATATAGAATTGCCTATGTATGAAACTTCACACCTGACACCCAGGACTTTCACAGAAAAAGAAAACATGTGTCACCCTGTGTCTTACTGCATGATTCAATTTTTGTTAGTTCTGGCATCTGAACTTACAGCCTACAAGGCCCAATTCATGAATGAGTGAGTGTCAGCACGCCAGCCTGGGGCATATGGAGCCAACAAGCAGTTCCCAGCACCTGAGATTGAGCCCCAGGGGTTTACAAAACAAGAACAGATGGACATGCAGATGGCGGTACTCAAATAAATATAGATCTTTATAGAGTGCCAGAGATGTCTATACATTATTTACTTATATAGGTTACATTCGTACCAATTCTTGGGTATTTATTATGCCTCCATGTAATTAATATTACTGTTTTCATCCTTAATGAATTATTAATTATATCGACCACTGTCCCGAAACTATTGTGTCCATGTAATTAATAGTATTTTTTAATGTGTCAAAAATATTCATTAAAATCCATCAGCCTCCTAAAATCCCTCTCTAATTTTATGCTAGTATCATTCAGGAACAAGTAATTCAACCTTGACATTCATATCTTTCCATCGGTATTCCTATGAATAGGAACGAGACTCTTAGGATCTCCCTCCATTGGTTGGGGTCAGGACCCGACTTCGAACACAATGCCTATGTTGTCGTGTTGGCCCATGGCTTCTCTGGAAGTCTGACAGCCTTCATCAATGCCAGGTTACCAACACTTTTTTCAGCCCTGTCATTTCGAGCCAGGATGGTCACCTTGAAAAGAAAACAAATGTAAAACCGGCAGCCATTGCAAGTTACTGGTTTTTTTCTGTGTCGTTTTATTTATTTATTTTTCCTGTCATCCTTTGAGGCCCACAACCGAGGTTCGGCTGTGGGTCCAGTGGCTGCAACCCAGCCTAGAGTGATCAAAACTTAGGCAGAGTTGCCATGCCCTGAGTTCAAGCCCTGTGCTTGACAAAATAAAAATATGTAATACATAAATGAATACGTACATATATACATTAAAAATATTTAAACAATTATTAGGCTACTTGGTGTTGTATACACGCCATTTTTTCTGCCGGGCCTGGGATTTGAACTCAGGGGCTGGGTAAATCTGCAGTACTGTGGGGGAAGGGAAAGCTCACAATGATGGAAGACAAGAAAGAAGGCCTGTTCCTAGCACTTGCTAAAATAATATTCATATACATATTAAATAAATGATTTATATTTACATATACATGTTTATTGTATATTGCAGTTAGTGTAGTTATTCATTTCATTTTGTTTTTTATTTAGTTATTATATATTTTAGAGGGTCAATTATATATTTTAGTGGGTCAATGTTAGCCCACCAGGCTGACGCAAGTGAAGTTGTCTGGCAAAATTGAGGACCTGAGATGAAGCCCTAGGAGTGGCCAATATATGAACAGATAGATGTGTAGATTGCAATGTGTGTGTGTATTTACATATGTATATGAATCTATAAATAAAGTTATATAGAGAGAGACAGATAGACATTTATGTAGATTCTAGTGTGTAACTCTATATAAAGAATGATGACCTATATCTTATTTTTATATATTCTATTACTATGAATTATTTGGTCTAAAATTATGCCACCATTAATTAATCACAGTAGGAGACTTAATAAAGTGTTAATTAAGTTAATCAATGACCTATATTTATTGCGTACAATCTTATAATACAATGACTAGCTAATTAGTAGTTCAATTGGTACATTACAAAGATTCTATTATTGTTCCTATAGATAGGAACGAGTATTTGGAAGTCCCAGCATCAAACTCAGGGCCTAGGTGTCTTTGTTGGGCTCAGGCTTCTCTGACAGCTCGCCAGCCTTTGGCCATGCAAGGACATGTGCAATTTTCAAGCCGAGTCATTGAGAGCCAGGATGGTCACAGTGCAAAGGAAACAAGGGTAAAACTGTTGTCTAAAATTTCCTGGTATTTCCTCCTCCATCTTGGTTGCTTTACTTTTTTTTGCCAGAGCTGGGAGTTGAACACGGGTCCTAGGATCCCTGGATCATCTGTGGGTGTAAAAGCTGCACCCCAGCCTAGGGTAGTCAAGGCTGAGTCAGAGTTGTGGCGACCTGAGTTCAAGCCCCGTGCCTGCCCCCACAAAAAAGTTAAGGTCCTGGCTAGGAGTTTGGGCCACTTTATCTGCCATACCTAGAATTTGAACTCAAAGACTAGGTAACACTATTGTGCTCTGGGTGAAGTGAAAGCTAACCTAGAAGAAAAAAAAATCCGGAGCATTTCCCAGTGTGTGAATTCCAGCCCTAGAACTGGCAAAAATAATATTTATATACATGTATAATATATATCATACATATGTATTTGCATAGATATTACATATTGTACCTAGGGCACAATATTTCCACGGAAAGGAAATTAGGTCAACATTGGCTTCTTACTCCACCAATTGACTTCAGCACTCCTGGGATTTGAACTCAGGGCCTGGAATGTCCAATTCATCAAGGGGTCAGATTAAGCACAGCAGACTCAAACAAATTCAATGCCAGGCAGTTCCCAGGACCTGAGTTCTAGCCCCAGGAGTGGCCAATATATAAATAGATAGATGTGTAAATTGCTGCAAATAACTGTACATTTAAATATAAATATATTTATAGAAAATATAAATATATTTATAGAATGTGAGATGTCTATATATTATTAAATTACATGTAAAATATTAGTAATAATTATTAGGTATTAAATTATGCCTCCATTTAATAAAGTATCATGGATTAAGCCACAATAAAATGCTTCCTTGTGTAAATAGAGCTCAGGGACAATTTCTAGGCTCAGTTCAAGCCTCAGGATCTGCACTAAAAAAAAAGAACCAGTAACTGCATGTGTCTGCATATATATGCATATATTTCTTTCAGTGAACATCCATAGTCGTTGTGAAGAATAGCACCCAGCTAACAAATTTGCTTTGCATAGAATGATATCATAGCACAGAGAGTGATTTCAAGACAGTGCATGTTCCTGGTCAAAAAAAAATTTAAGACCCTGGCTTCAAATTCTCACCATTTTTCTGACAGGCCTGGGATTTCAACTCAAGGTCTGATTAACTCTCTGGCACTGTGGGGGAGGGGAAACCCACCATCGTTGAAGACAAGAATTTCAGACCAGTTTCCAGGGCCTGAATTCAAGCCCCAGCACTGGAAAAAATATTATTCATACATGAGATCTATTTACATACACGTCTTTACTCCATATGACATTTATTACCTTTATTTTTTATTTATTTTATTTAGTATTATTACATATATAACATTTATTTCATTTATTACATCTTATGACATGGATTTATTTGCATATAGATTATACATAATACAGAGACCCGGGACTTTCACAGAGAAGGAATAAAATGAGTCAAAATTGGCTCCTGACTCCACATATAAACTTTTGGCCATGCTGGGATTTGAACTCAGAGCCCACAGTGCACAAATCATGAATGGGTAAGTTGTAAAACAAAAGCCTTTGCAAAGTGAACTGCCAGCCATTTCTGAGAACCTGTGATCAAGCAGTATTAATGGCGGACAGATAGATAGATAGATAGATAGATAGATAGATAGATAGATAGATAGATAGATAGATAGATAGATAGATAGATAGATAAATGTGTAGTTTGCTATGTATATGAGAGAGAGAATGTGAGGATATTAAATTACATATACTATGAATTATTAGTTATTAAATTATGCCTCCTTCTAATGAAATGAATATCATGGTTGAATACTTATTAAAGCGTTAATGTAAAAGTAGTCAGTATTCCTTAATTTGGAGAATCATACCATGGTGCTAGAATGGAAGACAGTATCCAATACTTTTTGTGTGGCATTCTATAAGGGAACCATGAACTAACTGCAAATTTAATTGTTACTTTTATAACATTCCATTAGGCATTCCCATGGATAGGAATGATTTTCTCAAGATCTCCTTCCATTTATAGGTGGCAGTCCAGGCACTTCAACTCCAGGCCTGGGTATTTTACTTCAAAATGCAAACCATTGGAATGACACTGTGAAGATTTCAGACTGTCAGGATGAAAGAAAAGAATGAGAAGAAAAGAAAGCCAAGTGTCAGGAGATCCTACCTGTAATCCTAGCTCTTCAGGAGGCTGAGAGGTAGAGAATACCAGTTTGAATTCAGCCAGGACAGGAAATTCCACCACACTCTTATTTCTGAAGGATTACAGGAATAAAAAATTCCCATGAATGGGGCTATGACTCAAGGGCAGAGTGCTACCCTTGAGCAAAAGGAGCTCAGGAACATTGCCTATGCTCTTAGTAAAACATCCAGACCTGCCAAAAAAAAAAAGCCAGTAACAACATGTCTCCCCATGTATGTATGTATGTATTTCTATTGGTGAAGGTCTAGAGTTCCTACGATGAAAGGTATCCAGCTAGGAAATTTGCTTTGAATAGAATGATTTCATAGAACAGAGAGAGTTTTCAAGACAGTGCATCTTCCGGGGCTCCTCTCGCTGTTCCCATTGTAGGCTGAGGTTTTCTCCACATTGGGGACTCCTGGAAGAAGTCTTCCTCATTGTTGGAACATGCTTCACTCCTGTACAGCTGAGTGATTAAAAAAACTCCTTCTAGGCCAATTAGTGAGTAGTGTGGGTGGGCTCTGAAGTCCAGGAGAAAAAGGCCTCTATGTACCTCAAGCTATTTCTCTGCCGAGAGCTCTGTTGTGACAGGAAGATTTCATTTGTGAACCTCGCATGCCCAAGTTCCCTGCACTTATCCTGTCTTTGTTAGACTATGTTTCAGTGTTGAAATAACCTGCTACAATTAATTCAAGGGTCCTTCTGGCAGACAACTAGCAAGCTGAACCTAATGAAATGATTCATTATTGGCAATGATGCCTCCTTGGGTTTCCAGAAACTTGCTAAATCATAGCACATGTGTATTATCACTATGCTTCCTGTCATCTAGGGCTTGTGAAACTCATCAGATTTTGAAACTTTGACCTATCTTAGTTGGGCCCTGGGTGGCTGTGTTTCAGAGTTGAAAACAGGACGTGGGTACTGACCATGAGCTCAGAGCAGAAGCTCAGTTCTTTATCATTTGGTGTCAGCGCTTCACTTCTGGTATTGGTGTGTGTATGCGTGTTCATATACTTGTCCTGGAGCTTCAACTCAGGACCTGAACACTGCACCTGAGTTTCTCCTGTACAAGGATAGCACTCTACCACTTGAGGCACACAGCCACTTCAGGCTTTTTTCTAGAGATGTAGTACTAAGAAATCAAACCCAGGGATTCATACATGCAACGCACTCTACTTCTAAGACACATTCCCAGCACTCTACTTCAGGTTTCTTTCTTTCTTTTGTTGGAAGTTGGAGGAATTTAAGTCTAGGCCTGGGTGCTGTCCTTGAGCTCTTTAGCTGAAGCCAATCACTCTACCACTTGAAAAACAGCACCCCTTAAGGTTTTGGGTGGGTCACTGGAGAGAAGCGTCTCAAGGAATTTCTTGCCCAGGCTGGCTTTGGACCATGATCCTCAGCTCTCAGCGTCCTGAGTACCTAGAATGACAGACACGAGTCAGCAGCGACTAATTTCCACTTCAAGTTTCTAAGTGGTGAATAGGAGATAATAGTCTCATGGGACATTTTTTCTGGGATAGTTTTGAAGCCAGAACGTCAGATCTCAGCTTCCTGAGTAGGCAGGATGACAGACCTCAGCTACTACACGTCTAGACTGTAACACTCTGTTGCAAGGGGGTCCTTGGCTCCATGTGGTAGGGCGCTACCCATGATCCCCACTGGTAAGTGTCACTGGCTAGGCCCTGAATTCAAGGTTCATGATCAAGAAACATAAACCAAAACAATTGTCTGCAGGAGACAACTCACTATAGTGAGGTACATACATAATTTTGGCCCTGACATGAAGACATATCTGAGCCACAAATTTCTCATCTGCACAATCATCTTACTTGTGGAGCTCTTACAAGAACCAGATGAAAAAAATGAAAAAATGTACCCCATGAAGGACTCAGCACACAACAACTCATGAAAGACTTATCACATAGCTGTAACCCACATAATATCATTAGAATTAGGGTGCTTTCATCAGTATCACCATTCTTTCAGAAACAGTCCAAATTTAGATTTTAGAGGAGTGAGGTTTTTTTGGGGGGGAAGGAAGTCAGCCACGGGGATTGCACTGAAATGTTGGGGGTACTGTCCTAAGGTCTTTTGATCAGGCTAGAACTCTACCACTTTAAGCCACAGCTCAGAGTTTCACAGACTTCCTGCCAGGGCTGGGTTTTAAACCCACCAGTGTCAGATCTCAGCCCCCGAGTGTATTGGATGACAGGATGAGCAAGCCAGCAGCATCTAGTCCATGGAACTGGGTTGCAGCGATTTGCCTCTGGCTAATTCAGGTTAGATGGCAAATGTCAGCACTAGACCCACAGCTTGCTCTGTGATGAGGTATTTGCAGCCCTATCTTTATATGGTTGCAGTCAGAAAATTCTATCTTTTCTTTTTGTTTTGTTTTGTTTTGTTTTGTTTTGTTTTGGTGCCAGTCCTGGGTCTTGAGTAAGGGTGTAGACACAGTCTCTCAGCCTTTATGCTCAAAGCTAGTGCTTGAGTATTTGAACTACAGCACAACTTCTGGATTTTTCTATGCACATAGTAGTGAGGAATCGAACCAAGGGCGTCGTACTTACTAGGCGAGCACTCTTACCACTGAGCCCCAGTAGTGACAAGTGTATAAACAGATAAATGTGTAGATTGGTAGATAGAAAGATAGATAGATAGACAGATAGATAGATAGATAGATAGATAGATAGATGTAGATTTATTTAACGAGAGATGTCTGTAAATTATGAAATTGCATATATATTTCTACCAAATATTGCCAATTAAATTATTCCTTCCTTTTTTTAAGTATCATGATTGAATACATAATAAACTATTAATTGAAAATTAGTCAATGTAGTATAATTGTTGTGTATAATTTTTAATATAATCATACACTAACTACTAATGTAATTGTTACATTTACAACATTCTATTAGTACAGATGTCTATTGGAAAGCGTTTCTTTATTAAATTTAAATTTTAATATTTATTTTTAAAAATTTTTTGGGGCGGTCCGGTCCTGGGGCCTGAACTCTGGGTCTGGTCGCTGTATCTCAGCTCTTCAGCTAAAGGCTAGTGCTTTACCACTTGAGCCACAGCGCCATTTCCGGCTTTTTTCTTTTTGCTTATGTGGTGCTAAGGAATCGAAACCATGGCCTCTAGCATGCAAGACAAGTGCTCTACCACTGAGCCACCTTCCCAGCACTGGAAAGTGTTTCTTAGAATCTCCTGCCAGCCATTCATTAGTGGGAGTCCCAGGATTCAAACTTCAGGCCTAAGTTGCTGATTTCCGCTTGGCTTCCCTAATAGCCCGCCAAACATCAGCAATGTAAGGTCATGTATATTGTCTGGGCATTGTTATTTAGACCCAGGATGGTACAATACAAAGGTAAAAGAAAAGTAAAACCACTGGATTGAACTTCTCAGTTTTATACTTTTACTTTTTATTTTTTTGCCAGCCCTGAGATTTGAACTCAGGACCTAGGCTCCCAGGATTGGCTTTGGCAGAGATGCCAAGACTTGAGTTCAAGCCCGGTGCTTTGCCTAAAACCAAATAATAACAATAATGATAACAATAACAACAACAACAACAACAACAACAACAACAACAACAACAATAATAATAAGGCATTGGCTTGGAATTTGCACCATTTCATTGGTAGGCCTGGCATTTAAAATCAGGGTCTGGGTAACTCTGTGGCACTGTGGGTTAAGGGGAAGATCACCGTCCTTGAAGACAAGAAGTTCAGAAAAGTTCCAAGGGCCTGAATTGAAGTCCCAGTACTGGAAAAAATAATAGTCATATATGAGATCTATTTACATACATGGGTTTATTCCATATGACATTTATTACCCTTATTTATTTAGTATTATTACACAAAAAACATTTATTTTATTACATCATATCACATGTACTGAGACCCAGGAATTTCACAGAGAAGGAAAAAAATTTGTCAAAATTGGCTTCTTACTCCATGAATACATTATTGGCCATGCTGGGATTTCAACTGACGGCCTACAATGCCCAATCCATAAATGGGGTCACAGTCTTAGCCCACCAGCCTCCAGAAAACTGAGCTGCCAGGACATTCTGAGGACCTGTGATCAATCCACAGTAGTACCATATATGTATGTATATATATATATATATATATATATATATATATATATATATATATATATATATATATATATATATATATATATATATATATATATATACTGACAGAAGGAATGTGAGGATATTATTAAATTATATATTTTTACAAAATATTAGTCATTAAATTATGCTTCCATTTAATGAAGTATCATCATCTAATACTTATAAAATCATTAATAAAAAAATCAGTCAATATCCTTAATCATACCATCGTGCTAGAATGGAAGATATAAATTCAATAATTTTTGTGTGGCATTCTAAAATAGAGTCATGAATTAACTGAAAATTTAATTATTATTTTAATAATGTTCCATTAGCATTCACATGAATAGGAATGAGTTAGTCAGGATCTCCCTCCATTTGTGGGTGGCCGTCCTAGCATTGGAATTCCAGGCCTGGGACTGCAAACCATTGGAATGACACCGTGAAGATTTCAGGTTGTCACGTAAAAAAAAGAACAAGAAGAAAAAGAAGCCAGGTGTCAGTGGCTCTTGCCTGTAATCCTAGATCCTCAGGAGGCTGAGATGCAAATTTGAATTCAGCCTGGGTAGGAAAGTCCTCGACATTCATACTTCTTAAGAGATCACAGGAAATCAAAACAAAATAATAACAAAAAAAACCTGAGTGGCCCATGGCTCAAGGTGCAGAGCACTACCCATGATCAAAAGGGCTCAGGGACAGGGCCTGGATGATGGGCATTGAGCAGGTTGCCCATGCCCAGCCCCCCAAACTGGGCAAGCTGGAACAAGCCCTCAGAGAGTACTAAGTCTGAGCAGGCATCTTGAACAAGCATCCTTCACTGCAGTTTAAGAACTGAAGCCAGGAAAGCTTTGCGTGGGCTGGTGTGTGCAACTATTGTGTACAACGGGTAAATTATGTCCTGGCACTTGTCAAGAGAAACCACAATTCTTAGGCTGTAGGAGTTGTCGAAGGTCGTGACTCCATATCTGCTATCCTTCTGTAAGATGTGAGCCTAGGCCTCTGGGGGCTGGTGCCATAATTCATTCATCATTCCTCATTGCCGAGTCTCAGGCTGGTCCCAATTCCTGGGAAAGATAGAAAATAGCCAGCAATTTCTGTGCCAAAAGGGGTAATCCTATAAATCCCACCATCATAACTCCCATTAGAAGTAAGCCTTGGGCTTCGAATGTGGTTTACTGGTAGAGTGCTTACTTAGCACACATGAAGCCCTGAGTTCGATTCCTCCCTACCACAGAAACAGAAAAATCCAAAAGTGACACTGTAGTTTAAGCAATAAAAGTGCTAACCTTGAGCAAAAGAAGCTCAGGAACATGCCCAGACCCTGTGTTCAAGCCACAAGACTGGCCAAAAAAAAAAAAAAAAAGTGAGCATGGTGAGACATTTTCTACTGAGACTTAGAAGAGGGCCAAGGTTATGGGTAACAGGTAGAGGGCAGGTGCTGTTGGCTCACCCCTGTAATCTTGGCTCCAAAGGAAGCTGAGATCTGAGGATGCCAAATGCAAACAGGAAAGTCTATATGAGACACTTTTCTCCAATTAAACTCCCCAAAAGCCAGAAGTAGAGCTGTGGTTGAAGTAATAGAGTGCTAGTCTTGAGCACAAAAGATCAGGGATAGCGTCCAGGCCCTGAATTCAAACCCCGGGACTGGCACACGCGTGCACGCACACACACACACACACACACACACCAAGATAGAGAATTTGACAGTCCATTTAATCAATAGTATTCTTTTAATGCATAATAAACTATGAATAAAATTCAATCCCTGTCCAGTGATTATTGGGTCTAATTTTATGCAAGACTGATTGAAGGACTACTCTTACAACCATGACATTAATCACATTCCTCTGGTGTTCCTATGGACAAGCAATAGTTTCTTAGGCACTTCAGTCCCTTGTAAGTGGCATGACTGGGATTCAAACTCAGGGCCTAGTGTCCACGTTGGCCTATGGCTTCGCTGATAGAGCCAGCCTTCAGAAATGCTAGATGACCTACAGGTTGCAGCCATATGATTCACATCCAGTATGGTCAATGTGCAAGGAAAGAAAACAGAAACTGCTGACCATCTGCAGTTTGTGACTTTTTTTTTGGTGCTGTTTTCATTTTCTTTTCCTGTGAGCCCCTGAGGCCTAGGACCACAGGATGGGCTGTGGGCCCAGAGGCTGCACCATCCCAGGCTAGGGTGATGGAAATTGAGGAGAAGTTGCCACAAACTGAGTTCAAACCCCATGCTTGGCAAAAATTAATAAATAAATTAATTAATTAACAACACTATTGAAGCTCCCTGTCATGGATTTTGTGCCAATTTGTTGTCTACCAGGCCAGGGATGTCACCTTGGGATTTGGGTAATTCTGATGCACTTGGGGCAGGGGATGGGAGAAAAGGGAAGCTCTCCTCCCTTGAAGACAAGGAATTCAGGCCTGTTCCCTAAGCCTGAATTCAATCCCCAGCCTTGGAGAACATAACATTTATACACATTTTTATTATATCATTTATAATTACATCCATACATTCAGTCTATATCTTGTTTGTTGGAATGATTCATTATATTTTATTATATATTTATTTGTTTACCATTTATTTTATGGACTGTGAGTGCACCTATAACATTTATTACATTCATTCAAATCTATTCCATAGCATGTAGCTTTGCAGACATATTATAAACATCATACCTGACACCCAGCACTTGCAGAGAAAAGGAAAACAGGTATCACACTTGCAATCTTAATCCAGGAAGACATTTAGCAATGCTGGGACCTGAAATGAGGGCCTAGAGGCCGAATTCACGAATGGGTGTGTGTCAGCACGGCAGCCTCTAGCACATTCAGGTGCCAGGTGGATCCCACGACCTAGGATGGAGATACAGGTTTGGCCAAAATAGCAGTATCTTTCTATGCAAATGGTGGTATACAAATAAATATATATGTAGATACTGCGAGTGATGTCTATCTAGTATTCAATGACATATACTACCTTCCTAGTGATTCTCAGGTATTTAGTGAGGACTCCATTTAATCAATAGTATTCTTTTAGGGGATGGGAAGGTGGCTCATTGGGAGAGTGCTTATCTTGCATGCAAGAGTCCTGGGTTCGATTCCTCAGCAACACATGGTCAAAAAAAGCAGGGAATGGCACAGTGTCTCACATGGTACCGCCCTAACCCTGAGCTGAAAAGCTGAGGGACAACGCCCAGGCCCAGAGTTCAGTCCCCGCTACTGACAAAACACACACACACACACACACACACACACACACACACACACACACACAATGTATTTTTAATGCATAATAAACTATAAATTAAAATCAATCCACATCTTGTGAATACTGGATTTAATTTTTGCTAGACTAATTGACAAACTACTCATCCAACCATGACATTGACCACATTTCTCTGGTGTTCCTATGTACAGGCAATAGTTTCTTAGGCTCTCCAGCCCTTTGTAAATGTCATGACTGGGATTCAAACTCAGGGCCTAGGTGTGCAGAAGCCTATGGCTTCGCTGACAGCCAGCTGACAGCAATGCCAGGTGACCTACAGGTTGCAGTTTTGTCATTTGTACCCGGGATGGTCACCATGCAAGGAAGGAAAACCGAGAAACCTCTAACTGTTCACAATTCATGGCTATTTTTCCATGCCATTTTCACTTTTTTTTCCTGTCAGCCCCTGAGGCCTAGGATCCCAGGATGGGCTGTGTGTCCAGAGGCTGCACCAACCCAGGCTAGGGTGATGGAAGCTGAGGCAGAGTTGCCACGACCTAACTTCAAGGCTAAATAAATAAAATAATAAAATATGAAAATATATAGAAAATAAAATAAAATAAATTTAAAAAATATTAAAAATACTAATGGGGCTCCCTGACTTGGAATGGGTGCTCATTTTTTTTCTGCCAGGCCTGGGATTTGAACTTGGAGTCTGGGAAACTCTAATGCACTGTGGGGAATGGGGAAACTCACCCTTTGAATACAAGCAATCCAAGCCTGTTCCCTAGGCCTGAATTCAATTCCCAGCCCTGTAAATTAATTTTCATCCACATTTGAAATGATTAATATCTACATATTTATGTTTACTGCATATTGTTTTTTGTATTATTTATTAATTATATTTACTGACTATTATTACTCTTATAACACATATTAAATTCACTACATCTTATGAAAATTATACAGGTTTGCAAATGTATTATATATTACTTCAGACCTAGGACATTCAGAGAAATACTATAGTAGATGATCCTATGCTTAGAAAAACAAAAAGAATACACCAACCAAAGTCTAATTTATCCCTAGGCACCACAGTGGCTCACATCTGTAACTACTCAGGAGGCTGAGAACTGGAAGATGAAATTTCAAAGCCAATGAATGCAGAAAAGCCTGAGAGATATCATCTCCAATTAACTGGCAAAATGCAGGCTACAGGCATAGCTGAAGTGGTAGAAAATCAGCTATGAACAACGAAGCCAAGAAAGAGCAAGCTGACTTCAAATGTGAGGAGAGGAGGAGTTAGGGGGATAAAAGGGAGAGAAATCCTCCAAAAACAGAAAACAAAATGATAATACACAAATCCCACCTAATTTAAGGTACCAACCAAACTGAAAAAAAATGAAGCTTGTGCAGTTGTATAACTTTTCATGAGCACATAAGCTCTTAGGTGCACTTCTAAGCTATGTTTTTAAAAATATATATGTATATGTATTGATAATGCATATATATATATATATATCTTTAAATAAAATCAGAAACCAGCCAATGAATAAATATTTCTGAATTAGTGCCTTAAACATGGCAGTATAAATTATTTATACTAAAAGTGTATTCCAAGTTTCTTTTCTCAGAATCTAAAAGTGTATTCCAAGTTTCTTTTCTCAGAATCAATCTTTAAGAAATTTGTTCATGTGCCTGGCACCGGTGACTCATGCCTATAATCCTAGCTACTCAGGGAGCTATGATCTGAGGTTGGTGGTTCAAAGTCAGTCCGAGTGACTCTTATCTCCAATAAACCACTAGAAAACCGAGGTGGCGCTGTGAATGAGGTAGTAGATCACTCGCCTTGAGCTGAAGAGCAAAGGGATAACCCCTGAGTTCTAGCCCCAGGACCAAAAAATAAGTAAAAAAAGAAGTTTGTTCATGCAGATCATAAAATTCTAACATTCTGAGCTTTAGGAAACTTTTCTGCCAAGGTCTTATGCTCTTTAGGAAAGTACTCCACTACTGAGATACATCACAGTCCCATTGTTTTCGTTTTTCATTTTACAATCCAGTTTATTCCCAAAATGCTTAGAAGTACCTATTGTCCTCACAGAAGTGAGGGTTTATTCAGAAACCAAACCTTTTGTGCTATGAGGACTCCCCTAGTGTATGTAGTGGTAGGCACTGAGGAAAACTCATACGACACAAATGCAGAGAGTTTATAATTGTAGAAATAACTCTAAATAGAAATAAATTCAACTGTCCTGACATTCTAGAGAGAAATCATATCCTTATTACTCTTCAGGGCAAATGGTCAGAATAGAAACACCAATGTGCTATGCTGAAATGTAAAAGTTTAAACCCCTTTTTGAAAATAATCTCATGGTATAAAATCAATATGTATCAAATAAATGCGAAGTGAACTTAAAAAAATATTTAAAATGCTAATGAAGCTCCCTGGCTTGGAATGTGTGCCATTTTCTTGTCTGCAAGTCCTGGAATTTGAACCCGGGGTCTGGTTAACTCTGTTGCACTGTGGGGAAAGCGGAAGCTCGCCGTGCATGAAGACCAGTAAGTCAGGCCTGTTCCCTAGGCCTGAATTCAAGCCCCTGACCTGGCAAACATACTCCTTATATACATTTTAAAGATAGGATTAAACTTCCATACAGATGTTCAGTCTATATTATGTGTGGTGTGGTTATTCATTGTAATTTTTGATATTTTTCATTAATTTACCGTTTATTTATTTATTTTTTTAAATATTATTTTATTTTATTTGTCAACATACTGTACACAGGGTTTACAATTAAATGGGCAGGATAATGCGTACATTTCTTACCAAGCATTGCAGCCTCCTCCATTGTTTTCCCTTTCACATCCCTTCCCAGCCTCCCCCTTCCTACCCTCCCCCCCCCCCCCCCACCGACGCTCGTTTTGGACATTACAACTTGTACTTCTCATTGTTGCAACAGGTCCACCTGTATCCTTAAACGACTTGTTTTTCCCCATCTCCTCCACAAGTTATACTAACATCAAATATAGTGAAAGCGGGGGTTATACTGTGGGGGAGGGACATACAAAACAACAAAGAAATAATCTTTTAAATGCTTTAGAAACACATGCATGAAAGAAAAAAACATTAAAATACATATCTAAGGGTTCATTTTCCTAACATCACATTATCTGACCTTTTCCGCTTGACTCATACATATACTAGATATTGCAAATAAGGGAAACCATGGGACCTATGTTTCTTTGGGCCTGGCTTACTTCACTTAATATAATTTTTTCCAAGCCTTTCCATTTCCTAACAAATGGGGCAATGTCATTCTTTCTGATGGAGGCATAGAATTCCATTGTGTATATATACCACATTTTCTTGATCCATTCCTCTCCTGAAGGGCATCTGGGTTGGTTCCATCTTAGCTATGGTAAAATAATGCTGCAATAAACATAGTTGTGCTGGTAGCTTAAGTGTGGTCTTGTTTGTAAACATTTGGGTAGATGCCCAAAAGTGGGATTGCTGGATCATAGGGGAGTTCTATGTGAAATCTTTTGAGGAACCTCCATACTGCTTTCCAAAGTGGTTGAACAAGTTTACATTCCCGCCAACAGTGAAGTAAGGTTCCCTTCTGTCCACATCCCCTCTAGCATCTGTTGTTGTTAGAGTTCTTGATTTTTGCCATTCTAACTAGAGTGAGGTGGTGTCTCAATGTTGTTTTGATTTGCATTTCTTTTATGGCTAGGGATGTTCAGCATTTCTTCATGTGTCTATTGGCCCTCCTTCTTTCTTCTTCAGAGAAATTTCTCTTTAAGTCTTTAACCCATTTATTTATTGGTCAGTTGTTTCTTTGAAGATTTGTTGTTGGGGGATTTAATTTTTTGAGTTCCAAGTATATTTTAGATATGAGACCCTTGTCCGTTGTATGGCTAGTAAAGATCTTCTCCCAATCCGTGGGCTTTCTATTGATCTTGCTAGCTATGTCATTTGCCCTGCAGAAGCTCTGCAACTTTATGCAATCCCATTTGTCCAACCTTTCTTTGATTTGTTGTGTTTCCGGGTCTCTATTCAGAAAATTTCGGCCTGAGCCAAGGAGACCTAGGGTTTCTCCTATTCCATGCTGTAATGTTTTCAGAGTGTCTGCTTTGACTTCTAGGTCTTTGATCCATTTGGAGTTGATTCTGTTGCAGGGTGATATATAGGGATCTAGCTTTAGTTTTCTACAAGTAGTTTACCAATTTTGCCAGCACTATTTACTGAAGAGGCTGTCTTTCTTCCACTCTATTGTTTTAGCTCCCTTATCGAAGATTAGATGGCTATAGGTCTGTAGGTTCATTTCTGGGTTTTTAATTCTATTCCATTGGTCCTGAGGTCTGTTCTTATGCCAGTACCAAGCTGTTTTGATTACTAATGCTTTATAGTAGAGTTTGAAATTTGTAATTTACCATTTATTTTATTGACTGTGATGAATCCTAACTATGTATTACATTGTTTACATACGATCACATACCATCTAGATTTGTAAATGTGTTCTCCGTTATGCCTGACACCCAGGACTCTCCCAGAAAAGGAAAACAGGTGTCACACTTGGCTTCATACTCCAAGATTAAATTTTTAGCAGTGCTAGGATCTGAACTCAGGGCCTAGCAGGAACAATTCATGAATGGGTGAGTGTGTGCACAACAGCCTCTAGCCAATGAAGCTGTGAGGTGGTTCCCAGGTGCTGAGATCGTGACCCAGAATTGGCCAAAACAGCGATACAAGGATAAGCAGAGAGTATTATACAAATAAATATATGTTGTTAAAAAGCACCATAGACGCCTATCTATGATTGAATGACATATACTATATTCCTACCAACTCTTAGGTATTTATTATACCATAATTAAAGGAATACTATTCTTTTCATCTTTAATAAAGCATGAAATTAAGATCAATCATTGTCCTAGGATTATTGCATCCAATTTTAGGCTCGACCAATGCGCAAACTTCTCTTTCAATTGGTATTCCTATGCATAGGAATGAGTGTCTTGTGATCTCCTGCCACTGGTAGTTGTCAGGACCTGGATTTGAATACAGGACCTATGTTGACAGGTTGGCCTATGGCTTCCCTGCTAGCCCGCCAGCCTTTAGCAATGGCAAGTCAGGTCCATTTTGCAACCGTGGCATTCAAACCCAGGATGGGCACCATGCAAAGAAAAAAAAAAATAAACCCCGTCCTTCCGAAGCTTGCCAATTTTTATGCTAGCTCACTTTTTTTCTTTCTGCAAGCCCTCTGGGCCTAGGATTCCAGGATTGGGTATGGGTCCCGAGGCAGCACCCAGCCTAGGGTGATCAAACCTGAGGCAGAGCTGCCACGGCATGAGTTCAAGCCCCATGATTGGCCAAAAACAAAAAAAAAGAAAAAAGACAAAAATTAATTGATTATTTAACTAAATTTAAAAATAATAGAGTTCTCTGGTTTTGAATTTCTGCCAGTTTTCTTTCTAGACTGGGATTTGAACTCAGGAACTTGTAGCAATGTGAAGGAAAGTGCAGATTTGCTACTACTTGAGTTCAAACCTCGTGCCAAGACAAAACTAAAAAATTAAGTCACTGAGCTTGGCAGGGGGAGTACTTGTGGAGATGGGAGGTAAGGGATGATAGGGTGAAAACAAAGGAGGAGGTAACAATGCTCAATACGAAATATACTCATGACCTTGCTCATGTAACTGTGACCACTTTGTACAACATTTTTACAATAAAAAACATACAAAAACAGAAACAATGTAGTATTCCGAGAAGCACTTTTGGGTTAAGGGAGGGATGTCTGAATAGATGTACAAAATTCTATACTGCTTTTTATTTAATGTTCAGTATGGAACTGAATAAATTGAATAAACTGCTTCCATTAAAAAATTAATTTACTGTCTTGGAACTGGGGCCAGTATTTATATCATTGGTGGGATTTGATCTCACCGTCCAGGTAGCTCTTTTGTACCATGGGTGAAGGAAAAATTTACTGTCATTGAGGAAAAGAAATTCAGGCTAGAGTTCCCATGACCTGAATGAAGGCTTTGCATGGAAAAAATATTTCTATACATATGTAATATATGATATATACTTACATATGTATCTTTATTACATGTTATGATTCTCATTATTGATTTTGTATTTATTTTTTTATTTGATTCAATCTTTTAATGTTTATTTTATTTATATTATCATTCCCATTTACATTTTACACATCTATTATAAAATTATACACAATAATTTAGGACATTGATTCATTTATCATTAAAAATTTTGCATTGAAACATGATACATAATTAAATAGAGGCATTTATCACAGTCTTCTCACGTTTAGAGTCTCTCCCAAGAATGAGCTTTGTCTTATTTATCTTTGGACACCTTCCTATAAGAATGTCTTTAGATGATTTATACAGGGAAGTCTTTATTTTAATTTTATTTATATTTTATTGTGAAAATACTGTACAGAAGGGTTACAATTACATGGGCAAGATAATGAGTACATTTCTTATCAAGCATTGTAGCCTCCACCTTTGTTTCCCCTTCCCATCCATTCCCAGCCTCCCTCCTCCCCCCACCTAATCCCACACCCACCAAAGTTATAAAGTTCATTTTCGACATGACAACTTGTACTTCTCATTGCCGCAACGGGTCCACCTGTATCCTGATTTAAACGACTTGTTTTTCCCCTTCCCCTCCACAAATTATACCGACATAAAATACAGTGAAAGCAGGGGTTATACTATGGGGGAGGGACATACAAAGCAACAAAGAAATAATCTTATAAATGTGTTAGAAACAAATACATGAAAGAAGAAAATTAAATACATATCTCAGGGTTCATTTTCCTAACATCACCTTATCTGACCTATTCTGCTTGACTCCTCCATACACTAGATATTGCAAATACGGGAAAACATGGGACCTATGTTTCTTTGGGCTTGGCTTCCTTCACTTAATATAATTTTTTCCAAGTCTTTCCATTTCCTAACAAATGGGGCAATGTCATTCCTTCTGATGGAGGCATAGAATTCCATAGTGTATATATACCACATTTTCTTGATCCATTCATCTACTGAGGGGCATCTGAGTTGGTTCCATATCATAGCTATAGTAAATAGTGCTGCAATAAACAGAGTTGTGCTGGTAGCTTTAGTGTTGTCTTGTTTGTAAGTTTGTAAGTTTACACTCCCACCAACAATGAAGTAAGGTTCCCTTCTGTCCACATCCCCTCCAGCATCTGTTGTTGTTAAGAGTTCTTGATTTTGCCATTTTAACTGTGGTGAGGTGGTATCTTGATGTTGTTTTGATTTGCATTTCTTTATTGCTAGGGACGTTGAGCATTTCGTCATGTGTCTATTGGCCATCCTTCTTCCTTCTTAATGTTTCTCTTTAAGTCATTAGCCCACTTATTTATTGGGCAGTTGCTTCGTTGAGGATTTGTTGTTGGGGGATTTAATTTTTTAAGTTCCAAGTATATTTTAGATATGAGACCCTTGTCCGTTGTATGGCTAGTGAAGATCTTCTCCCAATCCGTGGGCTTTCTATTGATCTTGCTAGCTACGTCCTTTGCCATGCAGAAGCTCTGCAACTATATGCAATCCCATTTGTCCAACCTTTCTTTGATTTGTTGTGTTTCCGGGTATCTATTCAGAAAATTTCGGCCTGAGCCAAGGAGACCTAGGGTTTCTCCTATTCCATGCTGTAATGTTTTCAGAGTGTCTGCTTTGACTTCTAGGTCTTTGATCCAT
The DNA here is from genome assembly GCF_019054845.1 of Dipodomys spectabilis. Taxonomy (NCBI): domain Eukaryota; kingdom Metazoa; phylum Chordata; class Mammalia; order Rodentia; family Heteromyidae; genus Dipodomys; species Dipodomys spectabilis. The sequence goes on from NW_024870741.1 coordinate 37,286, forward strand.
TTGGAGTTGATTCTGGTGCAGGGTGATATATAAGGATCTAGCTTTAGTTTTCTACAAGTAGTTTACCAATTTTGCCAGCACCATTTACTGTCTTTCTTCCCTTCTATTGAGTAATTTGGGAGTGGAGTCTATGGGATTCTTTAAATACAAGATCATGTCATCTGTAAAGATGGAGAGTTTTATTTCTTCTTTCCCTGTTTGGATCCTCTTTATGTTGCATCTTGTCTTATTGCTGTAGCTAGGCATTCTAATACTAGATTGAAGAACAGTGCAGAGAGTGGACATCCTTGTCTTGTTCCAGAGTTAAGAGGAAATGGCTGTAGTTTTTCAACATTAATTATAATGCTGCCTGTAGGTTTGTCATATATGGCCTTTATTGTATTGAGGAATGTTCCATGGATTCCTATTTTTTCCAAAACCTTCATCATAAAAAGGTGTTGGATCTTGTCGAATGCTTTTTCTGCATCTATGGAGAAAACCATGTGGTTCTTATCCTTGCTCCTGTTGATGTGATGAATAATATTAATTGATTTGCATATATTGAACCAGCTTTGCATCCCTGAAATGATTCCTGTTTGATCATGGTGTTTGATTTTTTGGATGAATTGTTGAAGTCGATTGGCTAACATTTTGTTGAGAAGTTTTGCATCAATGTTCATCAAAGAAATGTGTCTATAGTTCTCTTTCTTTGATGAGGCCCTGCCTGGTTTTTGGATGAGGGTTATGATGGCTTCATAGAATGTGTTCAATAGTGAACTTTCTCTTTCAATTTCATTGAAGAGTTGGAGGAGTATTGGTATGAACTCTGCTTTGAAGGCCTTATAGAATTCTGCTGTAAAACCATCTGGTCCTGGACTTTTCTTAGCTTGGAGGTCTCTTATTGCGGTTTCTATTTCAATGCTTGTTATGTGCCTGTAAAGATGGTTTAACTCATCTTGGTTTAGTTTTGGCATATCAGTATTTGCTAGGAAAAGGTCCATTTCTGCCAAGTTCTCAAGCTTATTAGCATAAAGTTGTGAGAAATATTCCCTTATATTGTTTTGAATCTTGGTTGTTTCTGAGGTGATGTTTCCATTCTCATCTCTGAGTTTATTTATTTGGGTGTGTTCTCTTCTTTTTCTGATAAGATTTGCTAAGTGTCTGTCAATTTTGTTAATTTTTTCGAAGAACCAACTTTTGTTTTGTTGATTCTTTCTATAGTTTTTTTTGGATTCTAGTTCATTTAATTCTGATTAATTTTAATTGTTTATTTTTGTCTACTTGATTGGGGTTTTTCTTGCTGCTCATTTTCAAGGAGGTTCAGATGTCTCATTAAATTGGTGGTTTCAGATCTCTCCAATTTGTTGATGTAGGAACTCAGAGCTATAAACATGACTCTGAGTACTGCATTTGCTGTGTCCCAGAGGAGAGATAATATCTGTGCTAATTTTTGTTGAATAGCATGAACATTTGAATTTCATTTCTAAACTCTTCCATGACCCACTTGTGATTCAGCAGTGTGTTGTTCAGCCTCCATGTGTTACCGGACTTTCTTTGGTGGCTTTTGGTGTTGAGTTCTAATTATATTCCCTTGTGGTCAGAGAGAATGAAAGATATAACTTCAGTTTCTGAATTTGGACAGGTTTGCTTTGTGGCCTAAAATATGGTCTATTTTAGAAAATGTTCCATGTGCTGTTGAGAAAACGTGTATTCTGATGCTGCTGGGTGAAATATTCGGTAGATGTCTGTTAAATTTGGTTGATCTATGCAGTTGTTTAGATCTGCAGTTTCTCTGTTGAATTTTTGCCGAGTTAATCTATCTAGTGGGGAGAGTGGTGTGTTAAAATCCCCAACAATTAATGTCTTTGGATCTATGTGGGATTTGAGGGAAAGTAGTGTTTCTTGAATAAATTTGGGTGCTCTGTTGTTTGGTGAATAGATATTTAGAATTGTGATATCCTCTTGAAGGAGAGATCCCTTAATTAGTAGTGGTGACCTTCTTTATCTCTTCTCACAAATTTTAATTTGAAGTCTATTTTATCTGATATTTGAATTGCAATTCCCGACTGTTTATGGGGGCTGTTTGCTTGTTAGATTTAGTTCGAGCCTTTAACATTGAAAATGTGTTTGTTTTTATGGGCAAGATGTGACTCTTGAAGGCAGCAGATAGTTGGATCTTGCTTTTTAATCCAACTAGACAGTCTATATCACTTAATTGGAGAATTAAGTCCGTTAATATTGAGAGATAGGACTGAGAGGTGTTCGGGAGTTCTTGACATGTTATCCACATTTTTGGGGGCTGCGAAAACTGAGTTCTTCCCATGGTTCTTGGATTCTCAGTTTGGGTGCAGTTTCTTGGCCTTTACTGTGCTCCTATTGGTTTTCTATGTGTAGGACATCTTTAAGAAACTTTGTAGGGCTGGTTTGGTGGAGATTTATTGTGTCTATTTTTCTTTGCTATGGAAGGTTTTTATTTGGCCTTCAGTTATGAAGGAGAGTTTAGCTGGGTACAGTATTCTTGGTTGATAGTTGTTTGTTTTTAGAGCATGGCATACATCAGTCGTGGCTCTTCTTACTTTGATTGTCTCTGCTGAGAAATCTGAGGTGATTCTAATTGGTTTCCCTTTAGAGGAGATTAATCTTTTCTCCTTCACAGCTTTAAGGATCTTTTCCTTGGTCTGAATTGATCTTTTGTGGATTATAATGTGACGGTGGAATATCCTATTCTGGTCTGGTCCATTTGGAGTTCTAAAAGCTTCCTGTATCCGAATAGGCCTATCTTTTTGCATGTTTGGGCAGTTCTCTGCTAGGATCCTGTTAAACAAATTTCCTAGACCATTAACTTCTGTTTCTAGGTGCTCCTCTACACCCATTATCCTTAGATTAGGCCTTCTGATGGTGTTTTCCAAGTGTTGGATAGATCTATCATATTTCTTGGACTTGTCTTCGATGGTTGTACATTCTTTCTCTATAATATCTTGGCTATCTTCAATCCCCGAGATTCGATCTTCTGCATGTTCTAACCTGCTGTCAAGACTTTCTACTTTGTTTTTTGTTTCTTTTCCTTCTAATTTGTCAGCTGTGATGTCTTCAAATTTTTTGTTGAAGCTTTGTTTTAGTTCTTGTATGAACTTCTTTACTTCCTTAATTTGGTGTTCAGTGTTCATTCTCAAATCACTTACTTTATTGTGTATGGTTTCCTTGGACTCCCATTCAATCTGTTCGATTCCATTCAGCATTCCCTTTGTGGTCCCTGACTTCCTTCAGCTCTTTGTTAATGGATTCCATGAATGCCTTTAGTGATCTTTGTGTATTCTCATCCTGCTCTCTCAATTCTTGTATTACTCTTTGATTAGCTTCCTCCCATTCGTGAGATTCCTGTAGCTCTCTTTGAGTGTTCTCAGCCTGCTCACGCCATTCCTGCCTTTCTCTTTGAGTATTCTCAAGCTTCTCATGCAAGTCCTGTATCAGTTTCTTAGTAGCTTCCTCACGCTCATGATATTCCTGTATAAACTTTTGGATTGCCTCCTCTCTCTCCCTATCACGCTCATACAGAGTCTTTTTTAGGTTTTCAATCTTTTCCTGCATTGACCTTTTGTTTGCCTCCATTGACCTTTTATTTGCCTTCACTCTCTCCTTATCACGCTCATACAGAGTCCTTTGTATGTTTGACAGCAGTGTTTGTAGAGCTATTTGGGAACTCTCCTCTGGATTATTCATTATCTGTTCTGTCCCCTGATTATCATGAGTGGGAGTTGAGATACTTGGATTTGCAATTTTTCTTGTGTTTTACCGGCTTACTCTGCCCATTTGGGATGAAAATAACACCAGTTTTGTTCTAGAACACTAACTTAAGGCCAGCATCAACCAAAGTCTGTATTTGCACAGTCAATAGTCTGCAGATACAATCTAGTTCAACAGATACATCTATTCAACATCAAACAACTATATATTAATGGGCTACGAACCACAAAGAAGAATTTGGTAAATCAGAAATTATTAGGTTTAGGGAGAGATGTGGGTAAAAAATAGGAATAGAGTGATGTGGGAAGGCACAGGGAGAGTTAACTTTACTAAATCCTAATCTCAAAGCAGGAAATAAGTTGGATAGGATGAAAGTAGAGAGAGAATAAAAAGAAGAAAGAGTAAGGGAAAAAAAGAGACCAGAAAAAATAGAAAAGTAAAAATTAAAAATATTATGCAGAATCAAAAACAAAATATTCGGAGAAGAATGTGGAAATAGTGAGAGAAGGGGAGGGATATAAAGGAGATGTGAAAAACAAAATAAAAATATTTAAAATATTATATAGGTATAAAGAGGTAGTACTGCTATTAAGGAATTTAAGTCTAAGAGGTTTTGAATTGAGTAATAAATTTGTGGATTAAGTGTGTACACAGTGGGGGATAAGGTCTAATAATCAACTACGGGTTTATCTGAGGATGTACAGAACAACAATTAAGTCACATAAAGAAGAACGAAAGAGAAGAAAAGGTGAAAAGGATAAGAAAGAAAGAAAAAAAGACCAGTAGTTCAGTAGAGTTAAACAAAAAAACAAAAACTATTAAAAAAAAAAAAAGAAAAAGAAAGAAAAATGCACACACACATATACCCCTAAAATAAAAATTATAAGAGGAAAAAATTTACTAGAAAACAATTTTTTGCAAAAAAGGTAAAAATTAAAAATTAAAAAAAAGTTTTAGAAAAAATTTTTTATAAAAGTTACCAAAAAAAAGTTCTTTGATTTTTTTTTAGGAGGGGTGGGAAAAATTCTGTATCTCCCTGTGTCCATAACCAACCTCTTGTTGGAGTCTCTGGTCTGCTTGTGCTGTTTGATTTTCCTGTGGCTTGGTTGGTTTCTTAAGTCAGTTTTTTGAACAGGCAGAAAAATGCTCTGCTTTACCCAGGATTTTGTGATCCTCTTCCCAGCTCAGTTCAATGGGAGGGAGATCTGCTTTGAATATCACAAAAGAGGGAGATGACTTTTTCCTCAAGTTTAGAGATGCTGTGATGAGGCTAGGTTCTGGGTAGAGTTGAGGCCTTTCAGCAAACAGTAGCTTTTCCTGGGGGCTAGTTTGTTAGAAACTCACAGAGCCTAGCCTGGAGCCACTCTCAGGGTTTATGTTTACTGAATTGCAATTGATTGTCCAGGCTGCCAAAGGGAGGGGCAGCCTCTGGCTCTGATTACCCAGTGAAGAAAGACATTTCCCTGGGAGGAGCTGAGTCTGGCAGGTCAGTTTAGGTTCTTGTGACCTGCTAAATGACTCTAGTTTTCTTCCAAGGCCTGAGTTGGAGCTAGCATTTCCGCTGAGCTTTGTCAGTATCAAAAATGGAGATCTCTGGTACTGGCGGGCGGGGGGTAGGAGTGGCCTTCCCTCCTCTTCTCCCTCATTAGAAGCTTTTTCTTGAGGACAGGCAAGTTATGGGTTAAAATTGTAAGGGGGAGGCTAGAAATGTGTCTTAGTGGTAAAGAGCTCACTCAACATGCCTGAATACCAGGGTTTGAATCCTCAGCGCCACATACTAAGAAAAAGACAGACACAGTGGTGTGGCTCAAATGGTAGAGTGCTAGCCTTGAGAAAAACATTACCCAGGACTGTCAAAAGCAATAGACCAGATGCTGTTGGCTCAAACCTGGAAAACTACCTTCTCATGAGGCTAAGATTTGAAGACCACAGTTCAAAGACAGCTTAGGCAAGAAAAGCCTGTGAGACTCTTATCTCCAATGAACCACTAAACAATCCCATGTGGAGCTGTGGCTCAAGTGTTAGAGAGTTAGACTTGACTGAATTGCTCAGGGACAGTGCCCAGTGTTGATACAAGACACACAACTGGAAAAAAATTGAGGGTTAATCAAAGTACTTTTCCTATTTGCTAATTACGAGAACATTCTCTGGAAAATCAATGCTGAAATACACTATCTATCTATGTACAAACGTACCTACTTGCCTACCTACCTACCTACCTACCTAACTACACACATAGTTATCTCTTTGACATTTCTTATACTGAACTCAAGGCCTGTGCACTGTCTCTAGCATTCTGCTACTTGAGCTACAGCACCAATTCTAGATTTTTCTGTGTATGTGTTACTGAGGAATGGAACCCAGGGCCTCTTGCATGCTAGGCAAGCACTCTCCCACTAATCCACATTCCCAGCCCCCTCATCTTTTTTCTTAATGGTATTTTTTACATATATACGCTACCATTTTGCATCCCCAAGTATAATTTTCTGAATACCGCTTATTTCTATGAACTCTGATCTTCTCCTCTGCCTGATTTGTGATTGCTTCTGCATTGGCCTCATAATAAAATGCAAATAAAGGCTGCTAATACCTTCAGTGTGCAACATATAAGGAAACAGGCCTAGAATCTTGGAAGAGAAAAGCAATGGGGCTGAAATGAAGAGAATGATGCAGTATGTAAAATGAGCATATCTAAAACATAAATTAGTAAATAAAAGCAGAAGATTTGCATACAGCCTCTTTGCACTTAGGGAAGTAATATGCAGACATAAGTAAGTAGGACACTGATACATAAACTTAGCCTTCTCTTTTTCAATTTTCTTTTGTGGCCATCCCATGGCTTAAACTGAGGTTGTGATGCATTCCTCAGCTGTTTTTCACAAGGCTGAGTTTCTACCACTGGCACAGCTCCACTTCCAGCCATCTGGTTGTTCAATGGACATAAGCACCTCCTAGGCTTTCCTGCCTGGTCTGGCCTGTATCTCCTGCTTGGCTTTCTCTCTCAAAGCTGGAACTCTACCCTCTAGGCCACTGCTCCACTTGTGGTTTTCTGGTGGTTTATTGGAGACAATAAAACTTACCTGCTAGGGCTGGCTTTGAATGGAGATCTCCTGAGGAGGCTTCAAGTGGATTTCCTCAGGGATTCACCTAGAAGCCGCTCCACCCAAATCTTTAGTCTAAAGCTCAAGAGGTACTAGAGAAAAACGGAAACAGGAACATGCTTCTAGTGTGTCCCAGATACTTAAGTTTGGAGATACAAAACACTCATAATTATTAGATCATTTTATAGGCAAATGGAGCAATGCAGACTGTATGAGGATCACTCCAGCTTTCGGTCCTCATATCCTGAGACAGTAATTTCACTGCAGCTCAATGCTAAGTGACAGAACTGATATGTCCTGTTGATATTTGCTCCTAAATCCTGAAACACTCATTTCTCACTTTTGGCTTCAACCCTGTGACCAGAGGGTAAGATGAAGAGAGAAAATACTCTCAGAGAAAGCAGCTATAAAGAACATTGTGTAGTTTACTTATAAGTCCCAACCATAGGAATGACCCTATTAAGAAGTCAGTCCAGAATATAAAACAAAGAAGAAAAGAACGAAGGTGAAAGTGCCTGCTGACTGTAATTCCTGCTCTCAGGAGGCTGAGATGTAGAGAATTGGAGTTTCAAACCAGCCAGTGGAAGAAAGTCTTTGACAATGTTATTTGTAAGAGATCACAGAAAAACCCAGAAGTGGGGCTATGACTCAAGCTTAATGCAGTACCCTTGAGCAAAAGGAGCAGTTGGACCAGGCCTAGGCTCATAGTTCAACCCCAGAACCTGCCCACTCAAAAGAAAAACCTGTATCTCAATTTCTTTGAGTATGTATGGATGTATTCCTCTAGGTGAAACTCCTGAGTAGCTATGATGAATGGCACCAAGCAAGAAAAATTGTATTCAATACAATGAGTTCATAACACAGAGACTGCTTTTATGATATTGCATATTCCAGGGCTCCCTTCACTGTTCACATTGTAACCTAAGGGTTTCTCTTCATCACAGGCCTGCTGGAGGAAGACTCTCTCATTGTCTGGACAGGCACACAAAAGCCCTCACCCTTGTACAGCTGTGTACCAAATAACTCCATCTGGGCCAATTAGTGAGGATGTGTGCACGGGCTCTGAAAGTCAGGAGAAAAAGGTCTCTTTTTACCCTTAGCTATCTCTCTTCCCAGTGCTCTGTTTTTAGAGGAGACCTTCATTTTTTCCACCTCCCATGGCAGGCCAAGTTCTGTGCTCTTATCCTGCCTTTATGAGACTATATTCCAGTGTTCAAATACAGTGCTCAATATAATTCAGGAGTCCTTCAGGCAGACAACTAGGGCACTGAGCATAATGAAACGTTTCAGTGCCGGCAATGATGGGCCTATAATGCCACTCCTAGGTTTCCAGGAGCTTGGGAAATCCAAGCAAATGTTGAACATCACAAAGCTTCCTGTCATCTAGTACTGGTGAAGCTCATCAGGTTTTGAAACCTTTTACCTCTCCTAGTTGCGCCCTGGGTGACTAGGTTTTGGGGTCTAACATAGGGCCTGGGTGCTGACTATGAGCTCCGAGCCAAAATCTAGTGCTTTACCACTTTGTCAAGCTTCACTTCTGCTTGCCCTCTGTGTGTGAGTGTGTGTATGTGCATGTGCGTGTGCATACACTAGTCCTGGAGCTTGAACTCAAGACATGGGCACTGTACCTAGTTTCTCTTGTACAAGGTTTGCCCTCTTCCACTTGAACCACAGAGCCCCTTCAGGCTTTTTCCTAGTGATGTGGTTCTGAGAAATCAAGCCCAGGGTTTCATATATGCAAAGCACTCTACACCTAAGGCACATTCCCAGTCCTCTACTTCAAGTTTGTTAGTTTGTTTCTGTCTTTTTTTTGTTGTTGTTGTCATGGTAGGAGTGGAAATCTGGGCCTGGGTGATGTCCCTGAGCTCTTCAGCTCAAATCTTGTGTTCTACCACTTGAGCCATAGAGCAACTTCCGGTTTTCTGGTGGTTCATTGGAGCTGTCTCAAGGACTTCCCTGCCGAGGCTAGCTTTGAACCATAATCCTCAGATCTCATCCTCCTGAGTAGCTAGAGTGACTGGCATGAGCCACAAGCACCCAGCTTCCACTTCAGGTTTCTTAGTGGTGATTTGGAGATAATAGTCTCATGGTACCTTTTGTGTCAGGGATAGTTTGGAACCCAGATCTCAGCTACTTGAGAAGATAGGATGACAGACCTCAGTTATAGAACCCTAAGCCGTGGCACTCTGCTGCAAGGGGGTCTTTGGCTCCGTGTGGAGGAGTGCTAGCCATGAGCCCAAGAGGTATGGGTCAGTGCCTAGGCCCCGAGTTCAACGTTCATGACTTAGAAAAACAAGACAAATCATATATCTCCTGTAGACAACTCACTAGTCTTCAGTAATACATAATTTTGTCCCTGCCATCGGGACAGATCTAAGCCTCAATATTCTTTTCTGCATATTCATGTCAGTTGTGGAGTTCTTACAAGGACAAGATGAAACAATGCACCCTTTGAAGGACAAAATACATAACACTCTTTTTTTTCGGTCATGGGGCTTGAAATCTGGGCCTGCACTCTGTCCTTCAGCTCTTCAGCTCAAGGCTAGTGCTTTACCACTTGAGCTACAGTGACACTTCCAGTTGTCTGGTGGTTAATTGGAGATCAGAGTTTCAGCGACTTTCCTGCCTGGGCTGGCTTTGAACCACTATCCTCAAATCTCAGCCTCCAGTGTAGTTAGGTTTACATGCGTGAACCACTGGTGCCCAGCTCCAAATAACCCTCTTTACAGGACTCAGCACACAGCATCTTGTGAAAGACTCAGCACCCAGCATTAAATGCAGGACTCAGCCTGCTGCTCCTGTGAAGAACTCAGCACATAGCATCCTGTGCAGTACTCAGCACACAGCACCCCATGAGGGCCCCAGCACCCCAGGAAGGACTCATCATGTAGATATATCCCACAAGCTGTCATTAGTATTAGGGTGCTTTCATCAGTATCACCATTCTTTCAGAAACACATTACAAATTGCACAAAGTTCACATCTAATGATTCAGAGGGGTATTTTTTTTTGGTGGGGGGGAGTCAGCTACAGCTATTGCACGAAAATGTTTCACAAACATCCTGCCAGGGCTGGATTTTAAACCCACCAGTGTCAGATCTCAGCCCCCCAGTATCTTGGATGACAGGGGTGAGCAAGCCAGCAGCATCTGGTTCTGTGGGGCTGAGTTGCAGTTGTATACCTCTGACTAAGTCAGGTTAGATGGCAGCTGTCAGCACCAGATTCCCGGCTTGCTCTGTGATGAGGTATTTGAAGTCCTATCCTTATAGAGTTGCAGTCACAACATTCAATCTCTTTTCATGCCCATTCTGGACCTTGAGTAAGAGTCTAGACACAGTCCCTTAGCTTTTATGCTCAAAGCTAATGCTCAACTGCTTGATCGAGAGCACAACTTCTAGATTTTTATGTGCATGTGGTAGTGAGGAATCGAATCCAGGGCTTTGCATGTACTAGCCATCATTATACCACTGAGCCCCAGGAGTGACAATTGTATGAACAGATAAATGTGTAGATTCACATATATGTATATGTATATACATATATATATACCTATATATATGCAAAAAACAAGAGAAAGGTGTCTGTATATTATGAAATTACATATATTATATTACAACCCATTATTGACATTCAAATTATTCCTTCCACTTTTAAGTATCATGGTTGAATACATAATAAAGTATTAATTGAAAATTAGTCAATGCAATAAAATTGATGTGTATTTTATAGTATACTCATACACTAACTACTAATTTGTTGCTTTTATAAAATTCCATTCGTATGGATGTACATGAAAATGGGTTTCTTAGAATCTCCCACCAATACTTAGTGGCAGCCCTGTGATTCGACCTCCAGTTGTAAGTTTTGGTTTTGGTTATGGCTTCCCTAATTGCCAGCCAAACATCAGCATGCAATGTCATGAACACTTTCTGGGCTTTGTCATTTACACGCAGGATTTTCATAATGCAAAGGGAAAAAATGTAAAACACCCTTCTTGAATTTCTCCATTTTATCCTTTTCCTTTTTATTTTATTTCTTGCCAACCCCGAGATTTGAACTTGGGTCCTAGAATCCCAGGGCCAGCTGTGGCAGAGATACCAAGACCTGAGTTCAAGCCTCGTGCTTGGCAAAAAATATAATAATAAAATAAAATAAGGCCCTGGCTTGGAATTTGCACCATTTTTCTGGCAGACCTGGGATTTGAACTCAGCATCTGGGGATCTCTGTGGCACTGTGGGTGAAGGAGAAGCTCACTGTCCTTGAAGACAAGAAATTCAGACCAGTTCCCAGGGCCTGAATTGAAGCCCCAGCACTGGAAAAATACACACAGGAGTTTAGTGAGTATGACGTTTATTACCCTTATTCAATTTCATTTATTACATCCTATCATTCAGAATATATTTGCATATGAATTATACATCATACTGAGACCCAGGACATTTTGTCAGGGAAAAAAATGTGTCAAAAGTGGCTTCTTATTACATGAATAAATTTTTGGCAATGCCGGGATTTCAACTCATGGCCTACAATGTCCAATCCATAAATGGGGTCAAAGCCTTAGCACACCAACCTCTGGCAAACTGAGCTGCCAGAAAATTCTGATGACCTATTATCAAGCCACACTAGTGCTCAATCTATATGTATATCTATATCTATATCTATCTATCCATCTATCTATCTATCTGTATATATATATGTGTGTGTGTGTGTGTGTGTGTGTGTGTGTGTGTGTGTGTAGATTGCTGTATATATATATATGTATATATGTAGAGAGAGAGAATGTGACGATATTATTAAATTTTATACATATAGTTACCAATATTTAGTTATTAAGTTATATCTCCATTTAATGAAGTATCATGGTTGAATACTTATAAAATCATTAATTAAAATTAATCAATATCCTTCCATTAGGGGAATCACAACGTGTTGCTAGAATGGAAGATATAAATCCAATGATTGTTGTGTGGCTTTCTAAAATAGAATCATGAATTAACTGCAAATTTAATACTTTTATAACATTCCATTAGCATTCACATAAATAGGAATGAGTTTGTCAGGATCTCCCTCCATTTGTGTGTGGCAGTCCTGGAATTTGAACTCCAGTCCTGGGAAGTTTACTTTGAATGCAAACCATTGGAATGACACTGAAGATTTCAGATTGTCACGATTAAAAAAAGAACAACAAGAAGAAAACAAAGCCAGGTGTCAGTGGCTCCTGTATGTAATCCTAGCTCCTCAGGGGGCTGAGATGTTGCCAATTTGAATTCAGCCAGGGCAAGAAAGTCCACAACACTCTTATTTCTAAGAGATCACAGGAAAATATCCCCATGGGTTGGGTCTGTGGCTGAAGGGCAGAGCGCTACTCTTGAGAAAGAGGTGATCAGGGATAGGGCCTAGGCTCATATTTCAACCTGAGACCTGCCAAAGAAAAAAAGAAGGCAGTAACTCCATGTTTCTGTTTATTTATGGATGATGTATGGATGATGGGCATTCAGCAGGTTGCCCATGAACAGACCCCCAACCTGGGCAAGCTGGGACAAGCCCTCAGAAAGTACTAAGTCTGAGTCAGTAGCTTGAACAAAGTATCCTTCTCTGCCATTTAATAACTGAAGCCCAGAAGGCTTGCCTTGGCTGGTGTATGCAATGGGTTCATTATGTTCTGGCTGAGGTATCCCATTGGGATATTTAGCAGCCAGCCTCTGCCTCCACGGAGATCACTGTTCCTAGGCTGTACGAGTTGTGGAAGGTTCTGGCTCCATATTCCCTATCCCTCTTTAGGACGTGAGCCTAGATCTCTGGGGCCTGGTGGCTATCACTCATTCATCATTCCTCATTGCCGAGTCTTACACTGGTCCCAAATCCTGGCAAAGATATGAAATGGCCAGCGATTTCTGTGCTGAAATGAGTATTCCAGTAAATTCCACCCTCATAGTTCCTGTTAGAAATAATCCTTGGGCTGTGAATGTGGCTAAGTGATAGAGTGCTTACCAAGCAAGCATGAAGCCCTGGGTTGGATTCCTCAGCACCACATAAACAGAAAAATCCAAAAGTGTCACTGTGGCTTAAGTGATAGAATGTAGCCTTGAGCAAAAGCAGCTCAGGAACATGCCTAGACCCTGAGTCAAGCCATAACACTGGCAAAAAAAATGTGAGCTTGGTGAGACATACTCTTCTGGGATTCAGAAGAGGGCCGAGGTTATAGGTAAGAGGTAGAGGGCAGGTGGTGGTGGCTCACTCCTGTAATAATAGCACTCAGGAAGTTGAGATCTGAAGATTATAACTGCAAGCCTGTGCAGGCAGGAAAGTCTATATGAGACTCTTTTCTCCAATTAAGCACCAAAAAAACCAGAGCTGTGGTACAAGTAGTAGAATGCTAGCCTTGAGCATAAAAACTCAGGGATAACATCCAGGCCGTGAATTCAAACCCCAGGACTGGCACACACACACACACACACACACAAATACACACAAACACACACACACAAAGATAGAGCATTTGACAGTCAGCCTGCACAAGTTTGATCTCTAGCAACTCAGTATTAAAAAACAAGTGAGAGAAGGGAAAGAAAGGATTGCTCCAGGAGGTGATATGACCAGTGCCAAAATTCCACAGGAGTTCTAAGATGTGGAACAGGACAGAGGTCCTCGGGCAGAAGGTACAGAGCATGCACAAAGGTCCTGAGGTGTGGTGTCGAGAAGGCAGTGTGGGTGGAATGAATGTTCTGTGGCCTCAGACAAGTCTGGCAGAACACTGAAGGCTGGGTCAAGGTTTGTACTTGAGTCCCAGGTAGGTCAGACGGTGGGGTCCCAGAATGGGGCTCAGGGGAAGATTAGCTTGACTTTTTACCAAAGACCCCAGCCAATTTTGTGCCTGGAAGCCTATTTTTCACAGATCCTGACTCTCAGGCCCCGTTTGCATGGAGGAGTCAGGGCAAATGCAGGGAAGAACTCTTGCTTAAGAAAAACTTCTACCCAATGCCTCCAGTGGCTCAAACTCTGTAAATCCTAGTTATTAAGAAGTCTGTGATCAGAGATTTTTGGTCAAAGCCAGCTCAGTGGAGGAAAGTTAGTGACAGTCTTCTGGTCAATGAACTACCAAAGTCCAGAAATGGAGCTGTGGCTCAAGTGGTAGAGTAAGAGACTTGAGGGAAAAAGTTAAGAGATCAGAGCCCAGACCCTGAGTTCAAGCCCCAGTACTGGCACAGAAAAAAAATAATTTTTCAGGAGATCCCAGTCCACTGTGGTGAAAGTCCATTATCAGCTGGGCGCTGGTGGCTCATGCCTGTCATCCTAGGTACTCAAGCCTGAGACCTGAGCATCAATCAAAATTAAAAGCTAGCCTGGGCATACTCTTATGTCCAATAAATCACCAAAAAGCTGGGAAGCAGAGCTACTGTAGTTCAAGTGGTACAGCACCAACCTTGTGAAAACAAGCTAAAGGATAGCACCTATGGTATGAGTTCAAGTCCCGGTAAACACACACACACACACACACACACACACACACACACACACACACACACGTCCTTAACAGGTGCCCGTGGCTTATACAAGCAATCCTAACTACTCAAAAGACTGAGATCTTAGGATGGCAGCTTGAAACCAGAACAGGCAGGAGAGTCCATGAGATTCTTATCTCCACTAAACTACTAAAAAAGATGAAAGTTGAGCTCTGGTTCAAGTGGTAGAATATTAGCTTTGAGCAAAGGAAGCTCAGGGACATTGCCTAGGCCCTGAGTTCCAGCTCTAAGATTTTTTTTAAAGACATCCTTTGCCACCCCCAAAGGCCATAAATCCTGATTTTGGTCATCCTAGACTCCACTTCCACTCCTGCCACTTCCACAGTACTGCTACTAGTGGCCGGTGTGTGGCCAACACTGGGTTAAGAAGTGAAAGTACACAAGGGGGTTCATATCCAGGTCAACACTAATACCCCAAAACAATGAGGTATTGGCCATACCAGTCTCTCATTCCCCCAGTTCCCTGGCCCTGGAATCTAAAGTCTGTGCCTCTGTATTCTGAGTATCTGGAATTGTCTAGAAGGACCTGAGAGGCCCAGTTGGGGCCAGAAGATAGACTGTCCTGTGATAAAGTACATTTACATTTCCTAGAAACTGACCTATACTTCCAAGCCACCTTGGCCTCACCTCCCATGTAGCACTAGATCCTCCTTGCTTGGGCAGTCTTCAGTCAGCTGTCAAGCTCGAGTTGGCCAGACCCACCAGCAATCCCCCATTCCCCACTCCACTGCCAGCCTGATGAGAGGGATATGAAGTCAGAGGCCCAGTTGAGGAAAAGGATAGGACATTACATGACTGAGGCCCTCCCTTTGAGGCAGAGGAGACCCTATGCCCGCTGTCATCACTGACCCAGAATCCCCTGGAGGTGACCAAATATTGGGACAGCCAGATTTGTGCGCCAGAGAAAAGTTGGAACACAGGCCTGTGGCAATTTAGGACTCATTGCAGACCCTAATAGGGGGCAAAAGCAAGGTCAGTGTGAAGGAGGGACACCATCTGAGATCAGAATAGGCAGACCAGCCACCACGAAAGGGACAGAAAAAGACGAGGGAAAATTACACACACACACACACAGAGAGATATTCCAAGCCCTTAGCAGTTACTGAGAACAAAACCATGAACTCCCTCTATTAGGATCACATCCAACCCCTGATGGATGTGGGTCAAGTAGTAGAGTGCTTGCCTTGAGCTGAAGAGCTCAGGGACAGCGCCCAGGCCCAGCATTCAAGCTCACAATCGAAAAAATGAAAGAAAGTAAAACATCTTTGCTGCAAAGATGTGGAGGTGTGTGTGGGAGGGTGCTGTGATTGAGAGACCAGGTGCTGGCCTCACTTTACAGACATTTCTAAGAACTCAGCAAGTTTGCACCAGTTTGAAGCCACAGTAGAATGAATGGTGTCTTACCAAGAACTGAAGTGGTCCAGGCCTATGGCAGGCAGGGAGTGGGCAAATGGGTTCAGGGGTGGGATTGTTGTGTCTGTATTATCCCTAATGAAGGATGGATTTGGATGCTGGGTGTCAAAGTCTGAAGTAAAGGGTTGCAAGAAAGTTTGTGGCCTGATGGAATGGGTTTTCTCTGGGTATATGAAGATGGATGATGTCTGGCACCTCTGGTGGCTCACAACTGTTATCCTAGCACTATCATACTCAGACTAACTGTAGACCCATCATTGAGCCTCTCATATCTGGAATGTCTCAGAACCCAGCATGGAATTTCCTACCGTACACACTGCAATGTCAAAAACTCAGCCAACCCCTTTGTTTATTGTTGGACATGGGGTTTGAACTCTGGGTCAGGGCGCTGTCCTTCAGCTCTTCAGCAGAAGATGAGCACTTTATAATTTGAGCCACAGTGACGTTTCCTGTTTTCTGGTGGCTCATTGGATATCAAGACCCACAGACTTTCCTGCCCAAGCTGCTTTGAACCATGGTCTTTACATTTCAGCTTTATGAGTAGCTAGGATAACAGTTGTGAGCCACCAGAGGTGCCAGACATCATCCATCTTCATATACCCAGAGAAAACCCATTCCATCAGGCCACAAACTTTCTTGCAACCCTTTACTTCAGACTTTGACACCCAGCATCCAAATCCATCCTTCATTAGGGATAATACAGACACAACAATCCCACCCCTGAACCCATTTGCCCACTCCCTTCCTGCCATAGGCCTGGACCACTTCAGTTCTTGGTAAGACACCATTCATTCTACTGTGGCTTCAAACTGGTGCAAACTTGCTGAGTTCTTAGAAATGTCTGTAAAGTGAGGCCAGCACCTGGTCTCTCAATCACAGCACCCTCCCACACACACCTCCACATCTTTGCAGCAAAGATGTTTTACTTTCTTTCATTTTTTCGATTGTGAGCTTGAATGCTGGGCCTGGGCGCTGTCCCTGAGCTCTTCAGCTCAAGGCAAGCACTCTACTACTTGACCCACAGCACCCCTTCCAGTTTTCTGGTGATTTGTTGGAGATAAGAGTCTCAGGGTCTTTCCTGCCCAGTCTGGCTTTGAACCGTGATCCTCTTATCTCACCTCCTGAGTACCTGGGATGACAACCATGAGCTACTGGCACCCAGCAAAACATACTTTTCAATGCCTGTCATCCTATCCTCTCAGGAGACTGAGATCTGAGGACTGAAGTTGGATGCCACCCTTGGCAGCAAAGTGCATGAGAACTCTTTATCTCCAATTAAACACCCCAAAACCTGGAAGTGGAGCTGTGGCTCAAGCAGTAGAGGGCTCGCCTTGAGCTGAAGAGCTGAGGGATAGTGCCCAAGCCCAGAGTTCAAGCCCCATGACTGACCAAAAAAAAATTCAGTTTTCACTAACAAGTAGGAGCAAAAATGTGAGATTGAATAGTAACTAGAGCATTATCATTATATTTATTCTCAGTGATCATTCTTGTAATGATTAATGAGAGTTTTCCAGCCAAGTTTAGCTTGAGAGTTAGTGTTAAGTAATGGATTAGATGGCAAGTAAATTTGAAATTGTTTTAGGGTACAGGGATTCAGGGAAAGGTAGGATCATTGGAAACTACAGTATTTTTCCTGATAAGTGAACTTGAGGACAAATAATATAATACTTCATGTTCGGGAACAAGATAACTTCAGAGGTTTAGTCAGAAAATTTGTGGGAATTAAGGCAAATTGAAATGTATTTCCAGAGTGCAAACTTGACTATCCATTAGAATGATTAAAAACTAGAGTTTTTCTCTTAAACATTAGAATTGGACTATCATTAGAGTGAAAGTTAGGTTTCAGTTCCAGCTGGAGTTAGACTTAGCCTTAGGGAAATGGAAAGTTTAGGGCCAAACTGAAAGTAAATCTTCAAATAACAAGTCTAGTTAGAATTAGGATGAATGTGAAATAAGAAAGTGCTAATAATATTAAGATTAGGGTATGATCAGTGTGAGGGTTAGTCTCAATATTCCAGTTAGGGTTCGGATTACAAAAATGGCAAGATACTGAGAAAAACTACAAACTATTTTTAGAAAGATGAGTTGAATCAAATTTAGGATGAATAAAAACTAATGTATTTGTATGGCTTTTAGAATCCAAAGGCTATTAGTTCTAGGGTTAGGGTTACTGTTCTAGTTCAGGTTAGACTTAGGCTTAGGGAAGGGTAAGCTTTACAGTAAAACTGAGTTTTCTGCTAACGTTTTCAAGTATAATAAGTTTGAAATTTAACAAAAACTACAGAGTTTTCCTAAGTTTCCTATTCAAGGTTGAATAGGGATAAATTTAGAGTTAGTTTTCTAGTAAGTTTTATATATAGTTAGGGTTAGGTACTAAAGTAGATTTTAAATAAACCTGCAACTTCTTTTTGGAGATATAGGAGTTCAGTAAACGTTAAGATCCGTTTAAACTGAGATAGTTTTCATGATATGAAGATTTGAGGTTAATGATTCATAATAGGGAACGATTTCAGAGTCCAAGTCAGGGAATCTGTAGGATTTGGAACAAACTGCAAATCATTTCAAAGGCAATGAGTATCTGTTAGAATGTGGCTAAACTCGAGTATTTTCCATTAATTTTAGGATTGGGTTACTATTATCATCAAGATTACTCTTAGGGTTCTGTCCAAAATTAGAGTTAGGATTAGGGAAATGGAAAGTTGAGAAATTGAGTGCCTTACTTTGTTTGTAATGTATATGCACTATTCTAAGGCTTGAACTCAAGGATTGGGTTCTGCCCCTGAGCTTTTTGCCGTAGGCTAGCATTCTACCACTTGAGCCATGAGTCCACTTCCAGCTTTCTTTGACAGTGAATTGGAGATGAGAGTCTCACAGACGTTCCTATCTAAGCTGACATTGAACTGAGATCCCCAGATCTCTGCTTTCTGATTGAAAGTAGGATTAATGCATGAGCTACTAGTGCCCTGGAAAATGCCTGAATTATACTGATTGTTTTTAATTTTGTTCGAGATTGAGACTTGAATTCATTATCTGACAGCTTTGTTCACTAAGTAGCATTCTGCCACTTGAGCCATGTATTCACAAATGATTATTTTAAATAGCTGGAAATCATTAAATTTTCTTCAAATGATATGTTGTTCTAAAACTTATCCTAACCAAAAAAGATTTATTGACCCTAGAGATTATTTGAGCAGATTCTCATGCTTTGCTTCTAATTGCATAACATTTTAGGGACATGATTTTTTAATTATTATTTTAAGCAGCAAAGCAGTTATCACTAAACAAAGCAGTTTATGCATACAATATACCTTGATCAATGTCAACCCTTTCAACATTCTCATCCATCCCTCCCCTATACAGCTCTTCCTTCACTCTTCTTAATTTTATAGGATATTTACTGGATTCCTCTCTGCATTTTACCCCTTTTCTCCTATTCAATCTTCTGCCTTTTCCCACTCCAGTCCTCTTTTGACTACCCACTTCCATATGATCCAGCAACTCTACTCCTGGGTATTTACCCGAAAGAACACAAACCAAGATATGGTAACAGTTTCAGCACAACCATGCTTACTGAATCAGGCCAGATACTTCTCAAAAGAGAAATGAACCAAGTAAATGTAACACACACACACACACACACACACACACACACACACACACACACACACACACACACACTGGAAATTCTTCTTACTCATCAGAAAGAATATTGTACCATTTGTATCTCTCATTTTATCAGTTCATCTGCCTGGTATCTCATTGCCATCGTATTGTCCCTGTACTGCAGTAACTGACACATGCAAACTGATGTAAAAGATTTTCAGGTTATGGGCTAACCATAGATTCCTGAGTATGAGTTCTCTGCTCATTCTCTTTGTCTATGCATGCCTTTGAGTAGTGATTGTACAGATTCATTTGTACCATACGCTACACAGAAAAGAGATGAACCATACATATATATGTACGTATATATATATATATATATGATTATACACACACACACACATATGTATATATATATATATATACATACATGGATATATGCACACATATGGATATATATTAAATACTTGAGTACATTTTATGTTTTCAAGAATTATGGAGCTAACAAAAATCACATGCATTTTCCTACCTTTTCAGTTTTTTCAAAACCTAAGGATATTTTCTCTTTTGCAAACCTAATTTTTTTTTTTAATTTTATTTTATTTTATTTGAGAACATACTGTACAGAGGGGTTACAATTACATGGGCAGGATAATGCATACATTTCTTACCAAGCATTGCAGCCTCCTCCTTTGTTTACCTTTCACCTCCCTTCCCAGCCTCCCCCCTCCCTCCCACCCAATCATACCCCCCCACCCCCCCCACCGACATTGTAAAGCTGGTTTTGACATGACATTTTGTACTTCTCATTGTTGCAACAGGTCCACCTGAATCCTTAAACGACTTGTTTGTCCCCATCTCCTCCACATGTTATACTGACATCAAATATAGTGAAAGCGGGGGTGCAAACCTAATTTTTAAGATAATTTTACCATCTCTGATCTGTCAGTGGCCTTGAAATTAGATTTTCAAATAGGACAAAGTTATTTAGGCTTTTTGGTGGAAGAAAGGATTATTACTAGGGTTCTATTCAGGGGTTCTCTGCTTGCTAGACAGGACTTTGTATAGCACCAAGTATCTCAACTAACTACTTTTGCCATACTTCTAGTCCATTTTATTTACTTGAGGTCTTGAACTTTTGCCCTGGTCAGATCTTAGATTGACTGAGACTTTGCTACCTATGCCTCCCACATAATTAGCTAGGATTACAGATGTGAACCACTATGGCCAGCTCATTTGTTGAGATGGCTGTCTTGGCAGTTATTTCTTTGGCCTGCCTCAGACCAAGATCCTTGTCATTTCTGCTTCCCAATCAGCTGGGATTACAGATGGAGCTACTATACTTGGTGTACATGACACCTGTTTTTTTTTTTTTTTTTTTTTTTTTTTTTTTTGTCAGTCGTGGGGCTTGAACTCTGTTCTTGGGCGATGTTCCTGCACTCTTCAGCTCAAGGGGAGTGCTCTACCGCTTGAGCCACAGCACCAGTATCTGTTTTCTAGTGGTTTTATTGGAGATAAGAGTCTCACAGACTTTCTTTCTAGGGCTGTCTTTGAACCGTGATCCTCAGATCTCAGCATCCTGAGTAGCTAGGATTACAGGGGTCAGCCACAGGTGTCCGGCACACCTTCTGTTTTTTAAAAGAGGTTTTAATTGTAAAAAATGCTGTGTAGAGAGGTTATAGTTACATGAGCAAGTTAATGAGTACATTTTCTATCAAGCATTGTTACCTCCTCCTTTGTTTTTCCCCTACCCTCCCCTCCCACCTCCACAACTACACTCCCCTGTACTCCCTTCCCTTCTTCCCCGCCTATATTGTAAAGATCTTTTTCTTTAACATAGTGTCTTGTGCATCTCATTGTTACAATGGGTCAGCCTGTATCACTATTTATCTATTTTGTTTTTTCCCTTCCCCTCCCCAAGCTAAAGAAGGGTGTATACAAGATACAGGACACCAATACTAAATATAGTGAAAACAAGGGTTAAACCATGGGGGAGGAACATAAAAAGAAAAAAAACACACATGGTAGATTATAAATCCTATCTTGGGATTCATTTCACTTAACATCATCTTATCTGGTCATATGTACATAGCTTTTGAACTTTTATGCTTGTCCCAGACATGCAATAGTTATTGCAAATAAGGGAAACCATAGGACCAATGTTTCTTTGGTTTTGGCTTACTTCACTTGATATAATGTTTTCTAAGTCCTCACTTAGAGCTCTCCTATGAGCCAGCAGTCCACATTTTTGGGTATTTACCCAAATGATCACAAACAAGACCATACTAAGCTACTGGTACAACTATGTTTATTGCAGCATTATTTACCATAGCTAAGATATGGAACCAACCCATATGCCCCTGAGTAGCTAAATGGATCAAGAAAATGTGATACACACACACACACACACACACACACACACTCACACACACACACACACACACACACACACACACTGGAATTCTATGCCTCTATCAGAGAGAATGACATCGCCCCATTTGCTAGGAAATGGAAAGACGCAGAAACAATTATATTAAGTAAAATAAGCCAGGCTCAAATAACCGTAGGTCCCATGGTTAATCTTACTTGGAGTAACTAGTACATGGCACCATATAACCATATAAGAGGATGTTATGTGAAATGAACCCCAAGATAGGGACACAAATAATTTGTATTCCATGAGATTCTTTTCTCTCTATGATCCCCCAAATAAAACTGGAAGGGGAGCTGTCGTTCAAATACAGAGCACCACTATTAAGGGAAAAAGCCTAAGTGACAAGGTTAGGTCCTAATTTTAAACCATAATATCAGCCCTCAAAAAAGTTGATTTCTTTTCCTTGAGGTTTTTATTAAATTGATCTGGAAAATAATCAACGTTGTATTTATGTTTAGCATTACTATTAAAATCATGTTATGTTTATTTATGGTATTCTTTATTTTCTTAAATTTTACTTACAGTTTAATGTCCAGTAATGATAAGAAATGATTACTGTTTCACAAGTTTTTATGTCAGTTGAATATATGGATGAGAGGTGCATACAAGTCGTTTGGACTGAAAATAGATATTAGCAAGTTCTTCAGATAAGAATTAATAGTTGAAGGAGCTGTGGGCATGTATGAAATCAACTAAAGAAACCAGCAAGGAAAGATAAGGTATGATTCTGGAAAGCAAACAATTTTGGAAGAAAAAAAAAAGGAAAATATTTAGTTTTAGGTAAGAACTTTGTAACCCATCTGCACATTTAATTCCTTATTTCTAGTGGAAGACATTTCAGTTAACTTTATTTTACAAAGTTAAACATGATTGACATTTAATACTAATTGGCCTCTGTCTCAGGTAAGCAATTATTCTAGCCAGGTGCAAGGTGCTCATGCCTATAATCCTAGCTACTCAGAGAGCTGAAACCTCTAGATCCTAGTTCAAAGCCAGTCTGGAGAGGAAAATTGGTAAGACTTTTCTGTGGCACTGTGGCTCAAAGTGGCAGCACTAGTCTTGAGTAATAAATCTCAGAGACAGAACCCAGGCCCTGAGTTCAAACTCTCTGAAATTATTCTTAAAATACTTGTTCTCATTATTTCTTTAACTTGTCTAGAAGGATGTTTTAAACTTAGGGTTATTTTTTTAATTTTAATTTTAATTTTTGTGAACATATTGTACAGAGGGGTTACAATTACATAAGCAATATAATGAGTACATTTCTTATCAAGCATTGCAGCCTCCTCCTTTGTTGACCCTTCACATCCCTTCCCAGCCTCCCGCCTCTCCCCCACCCAATCTCCTCCCTCCCCGCACCAAAGTTGTAAAGTTCGTTTTCGACATGACAACTCGTACTTCTCATAGTTGCCACTGGTCCACCTGTATCCTTAAATGACTTGTTTTTCTCATCTCCTCCACAAATTATACCAACATCAAATATAGTGAAATCAGGGGTTATACTGTCGGGGAGGGACATACAAAGCAACAAAGAAATAATCTTATAAATGAGTTAGAAACAAATGCATGAAAGAAAAAAAAACATTTATATATATATATATATATATATATATATATATATATATATATATATATATATATATATATGGGTTCATTTTCCTAACATCACATTATCTGACCTTTTCTGCTTGACTCATACATATACGAGATATTGCAAATAAGGGAAAGAATGGGACCTATGTTTATTTGGGCTTGGCTTACTTCACTTAATATAATTTTTTCCAAGCCTTTCCATTTCCTAACAAATGGGGCAATGACATTCTTTCTGATGGAGGCATAGAATTCCATTGTGTACATATACCACATTTTCTTGATCCATTCATCTACTGAGGGGCATCTGGGTTGGTTCCATATCTTAGCTATGGTAAACAATGTTGCAATAAACATAGTTGTGCTTAAGTGTGGTCTTGTTTGTAAACATTTGGGTAGATGCCCAAAAGTGGGATTCCTGGGTCATAGGAGAGCTCTAAGTGAAGTATTTTGTGGAACCTCCATACTAGTTTCCAAAGTGGTTGAACAAGTTTACATTCACACCAACAATGAAGTAAGGTTCCCTTCTGTCCACATCCTCTCCTGCATCTGTTATTGTTACAGTTCTTGATTATAACCATTCTAACTGGGGTGAGGTGGTATCTCAGTGTTGTTTTGATTTGCATTTCTTTTATGGCTAGGGAGGTTGAGCATTTCTTCATGTGTCTATTGGCCATCATTCTTTCTTCTTCAGAGAAATTTCTCTGTAAGTCTTTAGCCCACTTATTTATTGGGCAGTTATTTCTTTGAGGATTTGTTGTTGGGGGATTTAATTTTTTGAGTTCCAAGTATATTTTAGATATGAGACCTTTGTCCATTGTATGGCTAGTGAAGATCTTCTCCCAATCCGTGGGCTTTCTATTGGTCTTACAAGCTATGTCCTTTGCCATGCAGAAGCTCTGCAACTTCATGCAATCCCATTTGTCCAACCTTTCTTTGATTTCTTGTGTTTCCAGGTCTCTATTCAGAAAATTTCGGCCTGAGCCAGGGAGACCTAGGGTTTCTCCTATTCCATCTGTAATATTTTCGGAGTGTCTGCTTTGTCTCCAAGGTCTTTGATCCATTTGGAGTTGATTCTGGTGCAGGGTGATATATAAGGATCTAGTTTTAGTTTTCTACAAGCAGCTAATCAATTTTGCCAGCACCATTTACTGAAGAGGCTGTCTTTCTTCCATTCTATTATTTTAGCTCCCTTATCGAAGATTAGTTGGCTATAGGTCTGTAGGTTAATTTCTGGGTTTTCAATTCTATTCCATTGGTCCTGAGGTCTGTTCTTATGCCAGTAGCAAGCTGTTTTGATTACTATGGCTTTGTAGTAGTGTTAGAAATTTGGTATTGATATTCCACCAGCATTGTTCTTTCCATTAAGGAGCGTTTTTGTTATTCGGGGTTTTTTACTGTTCCATATGAATTTTTGGATTGCCTCTTCTATTTCCTTGAAGAATGAGGTTGGAATTTTGATAGGTATCAAGGGATTTTTTATTTCATGTTGTCTTACTTTATTTTTAAGATGTTGAGAGAGAAATGATTTATAGTAAGAACTGTTTTGTATTGCTTTGTATTACGTTTTGCTTCTACACCTATAATTCAACTGGAAAGTAGATGGCCAAAACCCTCTTCCCCCCACCAAAGTTGTAAAGTTAATTTTTCGACATAATGACTTATATATCTCATTGTTGCAATGCGTCCACCTGTATCCCTAGTTAAATGATTTGTTTTTGCCCTTCCCCTTCACAAATTGTACCAACATCAAATACAGTGAAAGCAGGGGGAGAGACATGAAAAGCAGTATAGAAATCATCTTATAAATTTGTTAGAAACAACTGCATGAAAGAAAAAAATTGAATACTTATCTTGGGGTTCATTCCCCTAGCATCAATTTATCTGACCTTTTCTGCCTTACTCAGCATATCCTAGTTATTTCAAATAAGGGAAGCCATGGGACCTATGTTGCTTTGGGTCTGGCTTACTTCACTTAATATAATTTTTTCCAAGTCTTTCCATTTCCTAACAAATGGAGCAATGTTATTCTTCCTGATGGATGCATAGAATTGCATTGTGTATATATACCACATTTTCTTGATGCAGTCATCTACTGAGGGGCATCTCGGTTGGTTCCATATCATAGCTATGGTAAATAATTCTACAATAAAAAATAGGTGTGCCGGTAGCTTTAGTATGGTCTTGTTTGTGATCATGTGGTTAAATGCTCAAAAATTTGGATGGCTGGGTCATAGGAGAGCTCTATGTGGAGTCTTTTGAGGAACTTTCGTACTGCTTTCCACAGTGGTTTAACAAGTTTACACTCCCACCAACAATGTAGTAAGGTTCCCATCTGTCCAAATCCCCTCCAGCATCTGTTGTTATCAGAGTTCTTGATTTTGCCAGTCTAACTGTGGTGAGGTGGTACCTCAATGTTGCTTTTATTTGCAATTCTTTTATGGCTAGAGAGGTTGAGCATTTCTTCATGTGTTTATTGCCCATCCTTCTTTCCTCTTCAGGGAAGTTTCTCTTTAAGTCTTTAGCCCACTTGTTTATTGGGCAGTTGTTCCTTTGAAGATTTGTTGTTGAGGGATTTAATTTTTTGAGTTCCAGGTATATTTTAGATATGAGACCCTTGCATGTTGTATGGCTAGTGCAGATATTCTCCCAATCCATGGGCTTTCTAGTGATCTGGCTAGCTATGTCCTTTGCCATGCAGAAGATCTGCAGTTGCATGCAATACCATTTGTCCCATTTGTCTTGAATTTTTTTTTTTTTTGTATTTCTGAGTCTCTATTAAGAAAATTTCGGACTGTGCCAAGGAGACCTAGGGTTTCTCCTATTCCATCCTGTAATGTTTTCATAGTAAGACTTCAAACTTTTAAAGTTTGAAGATCTTTGATTCATGTTGAATGGATGTGAGTAGATTGAGCTGTTGCATACATGTGTGTGTGTATGTGTGTGTGTGTGTGTGTGTGTGTGTGTGTGTGTGTGTGTGTGCCCGTGTGTGTATCATTGAAATCAAGGATAAGGAACTTGGTTCCTTTTCCTGAGATATACATTATGGTGTTTCTTTGTTGGTGTTAGGCTGATTGCTTGCCTTTGCCTGATGTGAACATTCTAGCTCAATTTTTCAATTAAAGTTTCTTAATTATTATTGAACATATAATGCTCTAATATTGCTTTGTCTTTAGTCTGCCATCTAGGATCTTCTTTTCCTCTTAAATATTAATATTCAATATGAATTTTACCTCCTGACTAATTTTCCCTTTAATTTGCATTTTGAAATAAAATTATAATACCTTTGATCTCTGTATTCATGAAGAAAAACCACTTTGAATTCTCTGTTTAAAGTAATAACACCTGGACAGATTTGTTAGCACCAAGACCTTAAATTATCTTTTGTAGTTTTAGTTTAAAATAACCCTCCTCCATGTTTTTAGCATGGGTAGAAAAGAATTCCCACAATGCCTCACAATTTTTATTTTTCACTTTGTCTATGCTTCCTTGTCAATGCTAAATTGTTCTGGATCCCTGTATTAGCTACCCAAACCCCTGCAAAGCTGTTGCTGCTACCCAATTTCCTGCCAATGCAACTTAGCAATTACAGTCACAATTACCCTTTCCGTGTTATCCTATGCTGTGCTATTCATTTTGCTACCCATAATTCTTAACACCATGGTTCCAGCCACGTGATCCCTGATACCCCTGTCTATGGTGCCACATTCCCAAACAAAGTAAGGCCAGAGTAGGCACAGACAGTCGAATTGGGTACTCCTCTTGCAGACACAATGGGACGTTATTCCTCAGGTATTTAACATGAGGAACTAACTAGTGGTGGAAAGAAAAGAGGTTACTCAGAGGGGACTAAAATCCAAGGATATTAACTTGTAACTTGTTGCTAGGAAAAGCAGGCCCTAAGGTGAAAGTTAATGGGAAAAGAAAATTTGACAAAAATATTGGGAATGATATAAACAAAAGTTTTAGCTTAATCTCCCCTTCCAGTGATCTGAATTATTTTATGACATAGATATGTAACTACTTTGCATTTTTAAAAGTTTATGAATTTGCACATTTATGTGGTACTTATATTAATTTATGGAATATTTGCATATGATCATGTTAATGATACTCAATAGTTTATGCTTTATGATATGCTCATGAGTCTGCCTTTGGCAATATGAATTGAGCTCTCTAACAATAAATGGGATTTCATTGTCAAATACTACAAGGATATTACTGAGGCTAATACCAAAATGAAAGCTGAAACAAGAAAACTGAACAAAGCTACAAGTTTGAAGGGAAGGAGTCAGTGGTAAGGGCTAAGATAAAACAGAAATTCTTCACATAGGAATCTTGGAAGAATAGAATGTGTCTTGTTGAATCACTAGCTTTTTAAACATTCTTAGAAAGCAGAACATGATTTTTGATTCTTGCTTTTTGGGACCTCTTTAATGAGTGGTTGAACAAAAAATTATTGAAATGACTGAAAATCCACTGACATGAATTATTAGATTAACATTATACTCAAAGTTGCCTTGAGATGCAGGCAGGCTGGATTCCTTTTCTATTAAATTAATGGAATAATCTTCCTTTTGAATGGTTGGACAGTCCATGACACTTGCTCCAAAACAAGAAAAGATACTGGAGAGAAAAAAAAAGAGGAAGGAGAGTCAAGGCTGCTGAAATTAGCATAGTTCCCATTTGGACTTTAATGGGTTGTTACTACAAAGAATTAGAATTTCATCTTAAGATAATAATTTTAAAATGGATGAGCTAA
Source organism: Dipodomys spectabilis (assembly GCF_019054845.1). NCBI lineage: Eukaryota > Metazoa > Chordata > Mammalia > Rodentia > Heteromyidae > Dipodomys > Dipodomys spectabilis. Next base: position 65,435 of record NW_024870741.1, read on the forward strand.
AGGATAGCTTTGAAATGTAATATTTAATGCTGTTGCATTACTTGAAGACAAAGGTTTACAGAAAACTTTAAATTCCAGAAAAACTGTAATGGACCAATAAACACCTAGAAGAAATATAATTTAAAAATTTACCTGTTCAAAGCAAATCCTGGCATGAAAGTCTGTGAGTCACTTATCTCCAAACAGGAAGTGGCACTGTGGCTCAATTCGGAGAGGGCTCCCCTTGAGCTGAAGCACTCTGGGATATGTTAATACCCAAGCCCTGAGTTCAAGGCCCATGACTGACAAAAAGAAATTTTAAAGAATTAAATCATTAGGGTTGGAAGAAGCCTTGTGGTAGAGTGCTTGTCTTGCATGCATGTGGTCCTGGTTCAATTCCTCAGCACCACATAAGCAGAAAAAACTGGAAGTGGCACTGTGGCTAAAGTGGTAGTGCACTAGCCTTGAGCTGATCAGCTCAGGAACAGCACCCAGACCCAAAGTTCAGGCACCCCTACCAACAACATCAACAACAACAACAACAAATTAAAGCATCAAACAACCTGAAGATGTTGTCCAGAATAATGAATGCAGCATTATCCGTTGACATGACTTAGTGACTTGAAACCAAGTTTACCAGGGGAGATAGTGGGCATTTTGTGTGTATGTCAAAACCTGCAAAATTATTTTATACTTTCCCAGGGAGGGAGAAAGGAGGAAATGGTGGGGGGAGGGGGGAGGTGTTTGGTGGACTTGCCTCTTGTTTCACTGATTGTTTTCTGTAGTCAAATTCAGAGAAATTCTGCTTGCAATCCTAGTTGCCTGGGCAATGACGAAGCCATGTCCTGGAAGTGGTTTTGTCCTGTCCTTGGCCTGGTTCCAACCAGCACTGGATAATCCAAGTCACACTGCAGGACCAAGATGCCTTGAAGACTACTGATCCATTGGGCAGCTGGACCTAACCAGAGCCAGAATAAGCAGAAAATGCAATTCTGAGGGCAGCACTGGAAATATACATGGGGTAGAGATTTTTTAATATATTTTTATTGTAAAAATACTGTACAGAGGGCTCAGAGTTACAGAACTAGGTAATGAGTACATTTCCTATACAGCATTGTTACCTCCTCCTTTTTTTTTCCCCTGCCATCTTTTCCCTCCCCACATCTCCAACTCCTCCCTCCTCAACCCCTGCCTGACATTGTAAACTCATTTGCGACACAGTGTCCTGTACATCTCATTGTCACAATGGTCAACCTGAATTCCCATTTAAGCGTTCTGCTATATTCCTTCCACTCCCCAAATTACAAATATATATATAAATATATGGTGCAGAACAGTGGAATCAAATAAAGTGAAAATAGGGGTTTACCTTGGGGGAATAATGTACAAAAGAAAGAAAGGAAAATACAGTTGTGTCTCTGACTTGGAGTACAACATCTTGTATGGTCATATGTACCTAGCTTTGATCTTCTCTACTTGTCCTAGACATGTACTAATCCTTGCAAACAAAGGTAAAACAAGGTAAACCATGGGTCCTATGTTTCTTTGGGTCTGGCTTACTTCACTTAATATAATTTTTACCAAGTCTTTCCATTTCCTAACAAATGGGGCACCCCATTCTTTCTGATGGAAGCATAGAATTCCAGTGTGTGTGTGTGTGTGTGTGTGTGTGTGCGTGTGTGTGTGTGTGTACCACATTTTCTTGAACCATTCGTCTACTGAGCAGCTTTGGGGTTGGTTCCATATCATAGCTATTGTGACTAATACTCCAATAAACATGGTTGTGCTGGTAGTTTTGTGATCATTTGGGTAAGTGCGCAAAAGTGGGGTTGCTGGGTCATTGGGGAGCTCTAGGTGGAGTCTTTTGAAGAAATTTCATACTGTTTTCCAAAGTGGTTAAACAAGTTTAAACAGCTACAAGTAATGCAGTAGGGTTCCCTTTTAGATACATCCCCACCAGCATCTGTCATTATTACATTTCGTGATTACAGCCATTCTAACTGGAGTGAGGTGTAATCTCAATGTTTTGATTTGCATTTCATTTATGACTAGAAAAATTGAGTATTTCTTCATGTGTCTAATGGACATTTTTTATTTCCTCTTCAAAGAAGTCTCTCTTTAAGTCTTCAGCCCACTTAGTTATTGGGCAGTTGTTCCTTTGAGGATTTGTTGTTGTGGGATTTATAATTTTGATTCCTAAGTATATTTTAGATATAAGACATTGTCTGTTTTATGACTCATGAAGAACTTCTCCCAGTAAGTGGGCTTTTTATTGATCTTGCTATCTATGAACTTTACCATGCAGAAGCTCTGCTGTTTCATGCAATCCCATATCTCCAAACTTTCTTTGATTTGGTTTGTTTCAGGTTCTCTATTAAGAAATTTTTGGCCTGTGCTAAAGAGCCTAGATTTTCTCTTATCCTTCTGTAATGTTTTCACAGTGTCTGCTTTTATTTTGAGGTCTTTGATCCATTTTGATTTGATTATCATGCAGAGTGTTATATATATATATATATATATATATATATATATATATATATATATATATATATGGATATATCTTTAGTTTTCTACAGGTGTTCAACCAATTTTGCCAGCATCATTTACTGAAAAGGCTGTCTGTCTTCTATTCAATTTTTTTAGCTCCCCTGTCAAAGATTAGGTGGCTATAGGTCAGTGGATTAAATGTTGTCTTAATTACAGAACATTTCTAGATGCAAAAGAGCTCATGATCCCAACCAAAAATTTGAAAAAATAAGTATCATTCTGTTAGAGTCCCAAGAAATGATGAAAGATTACAAAAGTTTAAGCCTGATGAAATAGGAAAGTTCATTTAATGTAGGACTTTGTAGACCTGGCTAAATTAGAATTTAGAGTTAAAATAGATATTTTTTTTTGTGATTTAATATTCTATAGGATACTACAAAATTCTTTTCAAGTAAAAGATTTAATTTACAAATTCACTAATTAGTATGGCATTCTAATTGACTAGAATATTCTTTCAGCTGGGAAGGTGGCTCAGTGGTTGAGCGCTTGCCTTGCATGCCTGAGGCCCTGGGTTTGATTCCTCAGCACCACATAAGCAAAAAGAAAAAAGCCAGAAGTGGCGCTGTGGTTCAAGTGGTGGAGCACTAGCCATGAGCTGAAGAGCTGAGGGACAGTGCCCAGGCCCAGACTTCAGGCCCCACAACCGGACCCTCACAAAAAAAATATAATATTCTTTCAAGGGAGGTATAATAAGAACTTAGTTAATAGATAATTCTAACAGTTCATGTGTAAGAAGATAATGTGAATAATCTAGACAAACTGTCAACAAATTGATTATATTAATTTATATAGAAAAGGAGCAATCTTTTGAGAATTTGGTGTAATGTGGTATGAAGAGAGTAATTGTGTGACATCTTTTTTTTCTACCTATACATAACACAGGAAGAAATTTTCTTAATTATGTACCTCTGTATACAATGAGAAAAATGCTAGGTTTGAGGTTTGTTTTTATTTTGTTTTTGTTGCTTTGTTTGTCCTAGGGCTTAACCTCAGGCCTTGGACACTGTCCCTGACTTGTTTTTGCTCCAGGCTACTGCTCTACCACTTGAACCTCAGTGCCTCTTGGGTCTGGCTTTTCCTTATGAGTTTATTGGAGGTAAGAATCTAAAGAACCTTCCTGCCTGGGTGGGCTTTCAACCATAATCTTCAAATCTTATATTAATATATACAGATCTCCTGAATATCTATGATAGATAATATATATATATATATATATATAATAAGATAAATATAAAATAAAATAAAAATAAATAATATTTGCAAGTGTTCTGATCTCAGGAATACCACTGCGGTGAAAATGATGTAGCAAAGTTTAGTGTAGTATTCTTGCCACAATAGGAAGGGCATCACATTAGGATAAGTGTAGTATTTTTTCACAATAGTGATAAAGTAGTCATGATGTGAATTTAGGGAATTTTAAGGTGCACCTTACAAGTTGGAAATTGTTGGGCTAGAATGACTTTATGGCATAAAAACTTGGGATTGATTGTCATAGAAATAATAGCTTACTCTGATGAAGAAATGTTTACTCTTAAGGAATTAATTATTATAGATACTTCATAGTGTTATCCTCTACCAGAATGTGTCTATTTTTCCTGTTGACTTTTAAGTATGTAATGCCTCATTGGAAACTGCATCTATTGCTGAATTAATTAAAATGCAAACAGTTACTGTTTTGAATGTCTCTGGTATGGCATGTTCAGAATTTGAAAATGAGTAGTTAGTAGTCATAAGAATGTTGAGGAACAGATATATTCTGTCCTCTTAACAATTAGTGAGTTTTCAAAGTTAGGAGTTTCCATAGAATTGAACTATTTTGTTTTAGTATGAGACAATACTAAAATAATGTTTTTAAAAAAATAATGGCAAGCATATTCTGACAATATTGTGTAGTTTGATAACATTCATGTTGATGTCCCTCTGATAAATAAAGAGGTAATTCAAATTAGCAGGCAAAATGTTCATTTTTATAAAAGATAATACACATAGAATAATATTTACTATACCAATACAGTGAAATTATATATTATGCAGCTCATTTTTAAGTTAATTTTATTGTCAAGGTGATATATAGAAGGGGTTGCAGTAATTGTAAGGTAGTGGATATATAACATCTCAAAATTTTTACCCCCTCCCTTATTTTTCTCACACTTTTCCTTCACCCCAATACTCCTCACAAGTTGTAAACTAAATTTCTAACATGTTGTCTTGTGAGTGTTGCTATTGCATTGGTTGTCCTTTTGTCCTTTGTTGGGCCATTTTATTATTCCGTTTCCCTTGCCAAATGAAGATAAATGTATATACAATACACGGGATACTGAAATCAAGTACAACAGTGGACAAACCATAGAGGAAAACACAAAAGAAATCACATAGTACATTAAAAACAACAACCACAAAGTAAAACCTCTCTTTCCATATCTAGGAGTTTATTTTGCTCAGCATCATTTTATGTGGTCATTTATACATAGCTATTGAGTCATTCTACTCATCTGCTAGGACTATCCTAGATATTTCCTAGTTATTACAAATGAGGGAAACCATGGAATCTGTTTCTTTGTGTCTTGCTTATTTTTCTTAGTAGGATTTTTCCAGCTCTTTCCATTTCCTTATAAATTGGAAGCATAGAATTCCTCCATACATATATAAAACACATTTTTTCAATTCCCTCATCTACTGAGTGGTATATCGGTTTAAAACATGATTGCATGTAAGTATCACTTAAGGCCATTCAAAATGACAGATGGCAACTCAGCAGATATACTAATGTCATGATTTCCAAATAAGATAGTATTTTATGGTGGTACAAGTGTTGAGATATCTGAATGAGTCTAATGTATATCTTGCACTGAATTAAGCAGGAAGATATCCAATATCATATAGGATAAAAATGGTAGTGACAAAATATTTCCCTTGAGAAAGATATAGGAGGCTGCCAGAAGTATGAATTAGTTCAGATAATTTGAAGGATTTAGAAATGCAAGCTCAATTATGTCTCTTTACATAATAATCATGTAAGTGGAAGGGCAAAATAAGGGTAAGAGAAGAAAATAACTGACAGCAGACAATTTTCCCAAGTTACAGTACAAAAAAATATAATCTATAACTACCAAATTAAAGAGATCCCAATATAACACGTCCCCACTTAATTTAGGTACATGCAGAATTTTTACTTGGCTTTTTCCTACTCTAATGCTCCAAAATAAATGAATAGTTATAAGAAAAGTTATGTGATTGCCATTGCTTCAACTTGAACACTAACTGTGATAAGCCCTCTTTTTCTCATTTTTGCACTTGGAAAATAGTCTCTAAGTTGATGATGTTGTGGCTGATTAGAGTCAGAGTTAGGGGCTTCTATTTTTACAATTATCCCAGAATAGTTTAAAGCCGTTTTTCCCCAGGACATCTAACTACATTGTCTGAAACTGTACATTGAACACACCCTCACACCTGAGCACATTATTTGAAATTATACTTCAGCTTTTCTTGGCACATTCTACTTTCTGCCTTTGTCTTTTTTGCACATTCCTTTTGAGTTCATAGTTGCTCTATTTCCATTTCATCTTTACAAACTGCTAAGAACATTGTTCAACTACCACTTCTTGTTTGCACACGCCCAGTCTATGTATGAAAGTACTTTGTCCATGTTAAGCAATAGAATAATACTTAATCTCTGAGGAGAAAAGTTCCACAATATAATCCTATGCCCACATTAGAGGATGTAGAATTTAAAGCATTTTGAGACAGTGATATTAGAATTGAAAGGCTCCGTAGGGAAATTTTCCTGGAGCTCATTAGTTTACCCTAAAGAAATAAAAATATCCACAAAATTTGGAGCTAATTACTAAGTATCTGAATTAACATTAGATCCTAGATGTTGTGTTAATACAAGTCATGATTGTATTATTGTTACAACAGAAACCTTCACAACTTGGCAATGTGTATGAGAAAATGAAAGAAAGGCATTAAAGCAAAATGTCTTACCTTTTTAGGCATTTAATCCTAGTGGTGAGGGTAATGTCTGAACTCTTCCATTCAATAAAAGCTTGAAATTTATAAGAACACTTTACTACATATATATGAATTTGTGTCAGGTTGATAGACAGGGATATTTCAGCATGGAGATATACTTAACAAGAATTACATCTCAATAGAGTATTTGGCAGTTATGATGTGTCAATAGCTATTGAAGCATTTTCTATTTTAAAGAAGAATCAATTTGAGGAGTCTTCAGTCACATCCGTAAAGCTGTATGTTCAACTTAATACTTGGTGTTACTTGTCCTACATTTATAATGAGTAGGCTGATAAGATATCCAAACATATCTAAATATATTTCAATAAAATGACAAACTGATATGGAGAGATGAGTCACTAATTGGAACTGTAGGACAAATTAGGATTGTCTGTGCTTCAGTTCAATCTATAATCTCCTGGCTAAAGTTTTCAAAAATGTTCACAGAATACCTCTAAGAAAAGTTCATGACAGTTATATCTGTATAATATTTCTAAGGTCAGGATTAAAGCATTTGTTCCCAACATTTAGAATCAACAGGACCTGTTGAATTTATTGGTCCAGAATTTTATGTCTCCACATTCATAGCTCAACATTTTATCAATATGACTTTCACCAAAACACTGTTCTTATTGATCTTGTCTATGTCCTTTTACTTTTCAAATCCAAATAGTAGATTTCCTTACTGAAATTTCTTTCCTTCTTTTTCTTCTGTAAATCTGTGTTTATTACATTTTGTTTCCTTGTTTATCTCTTTCCTCCAATCTTGTCCACACTGGTACTCACATTGTTCACACTTTCGTCAGAACTTTCCTTTTCCTCTTCCCTTTAATAATGTCCCTAATTTTATCATTACATTTCATATTCATGTTCGTGGATATTTTGATGTTGTTCAAACAGACCTATCTTGGCATCTGTTTAACATAAACCTTAGAAATATCAGAGAGTTTATTTTCCTCTAAATCCATCTTTTCCTCCTGTAGTCCTTATCACCAAGAATGTAACTAACACAGTTAGGAGACAGAGATGTGAAAACACTTTATATTTCTTCTTACCCTACCTCCATCCATAGATAAGATGAATGATCAAGATTTTTTCAGTTTCTGTCATAATGTAATTTCTATGTACTCCTTTTTATGTCCCTGACACCAGCCTATTGCAAATACTCATCACCAGTCACTCAGTCCTAAGACAACTGTTTACAAAGTATGCATTTTTCCCCATAGTCTTTTCATATTGGTCCTCTTCTTCACCAAATGACTCTCCTTTTCAGCACGCAGAGTAAAGAACTCAGAGAACAAGTTTACATTCCCACCAACAATGAAGTAAGTTTCCTTTCTGTCCACATCCCCTCCAGCATCTGTTGTTGTTAGAGTTCTTGATTTTTGCCGTTCTAACTGGAGTGAGGTGATATCTCAATGTTGTTTTGATTTGCATTTCTTTTATGGCTAGGGATGTTGAACATTTCTTCATGTGTCTATTGGCCATCCTTCTTTCTTCTTCAGAGAAGTTTCTCTTTAAGTCTTTCGCCCACTTATTTATTGGGCAGTTGTTTCTTTGAGGATTTGTTGTTGGGGGGTTTAATTTTTTGAGTTCCAAGTATATTTTAGATATGAGACCCTTTTCCGTTCTTGTTCAACCACTTTGGAAAGCAGTATGGAGGTTCCTCAAAAGACTCCACATAGAGCTCCCCTATGACCCAGCAATCCCACTTTTGGGCATTTACCCTAATGTTTACAAACAAGACCACACTAAAGCTACCAGCACAACTATGTTTATTGCAGCATGATTTACCATAGCTAAGATATGGAACCAACCCAGATGCCCCTCAGTAGATGAATGGATCAAGAAAATGTGGTATATATACACAATGGAATTCTATGCCTCCATCAGAAAGAATGACATTGCCCCATTTGTTAGGAAATGGAAAAACTTGGAAAAAATTATATTAAGTGAAGTAAGCCAGGCCCAAAGAAACGTAGGTCCCATGGTTTCCCTTATTTGCAATATCTAGTATATGTATGAGTCAAGCGGAAAAGGTCAGATAATGTGATGTCAGGAAAATGAACCCTTAGATGTGTATTTTAATGTTTTTTTCTTTCATGCATGTGATTCTAACACATTTATAAGATTATCTCTTTGTTGCTTTGTATGTCCCTCCCCCACAGTATAACCCTTGCTTTCACTATATTTGATGTCAGTATAACTTGTGGAGGAGATGGGGAAAAACTAGTTGTTTAAGGATACAGGTGGACCTGTTGCAACAATGAGAAGTACAAGTTGTCATGTCCAAAACGAACTTTACAACGTTGGTGGGAGGGGGGGCTGGGGGGGGGGGGGAAGGAGAAGGATTGGGATTAGGGGGGGAGGGGGGAGGCTGGGAAGGGATGTGAAGGGTAAACAAAGGAGGAGGCTGCAATGCTTGGTAAGAAATGTACACATTATCCTGCCCATGTAACTGTAACTCCTCTGTACAGTATGTTCACAAATAAAATTAAATTAAATTAAAAAAAATATCTAGATAGTAAAAAAAAAAAAAAAAGAACTCAGAGAAAAATTCTAGTACCATTATTTACTCACAACATTGACTGTTGGTCTTATATTTCTCACCTGTAAATGGATGTAATCTACTAGAAATATTGAAGACTATATTTGTTGAATTCTAGAGCAAGGAAAAAGAGAGTAAACAGTCCTTACATTTTCTACCTTAGCTTACAAATAAGGAAAGAGTCAAATTCAGTTTGTTGGTATAAAGTCAGAAATAGTTTCATGCAGAAATAAAAATGAATTTTAACTCCTGGCTCTGTAGGTTGTGTCCTTTTATGGTAGCTGCAGTTATGTAAGTGGTATTATGTAAATTTTATCATGTATTTACAGCTGTAATGAAGAACATGTTCTTAATATATCATTGGTAAACATTGGTTATTGAATAGTATCTATATGAGAATGTTATTTGAACTAATCACACTAAGTTGAAACCTACATCTTAGTCCATCAAAATATGGAAATAAATTATTTTATTTATAAGAAAATAATACCACCAAGAACAGTGAGTATATATTAGAATGACTGCTGGAATAACATTACGGTTTTTACTGTCTCTACCTGTTTATGTGATTGTATTTCTTGATATTCAAACTCTCCTCTTGTTATTCTGGTTCTTTTTTATTTTTTTCTTTTTGGTTCGTCATGGGGCCTGGACTCTGGGCCTGGCACTGTCCCTTTGCTCTTCAGCTCAATGCACTCTACCACTTGAGCCACAGTGCCACTTCCCGCTTTTTCTGCATATGTGGTGCTGAGGAATCAAACCCAGAGCCTCATATAGGCAAGGCCAGCACTCTGCCTCTGAGCCACCTTCCCATCCTTCCTCTTGTTATTGTTATTATATGTAATCCAACTCTGTTTATAACTATGCATTCAATGTGGGAAATTTAGCTTCAAAGATATCTAAAGATTTTTTTTTCCTTTTCAATCACAACATCGTCATTATCAGGCTACACTGTGGTCATCATCCTCTCCATCAAAATTATTATTAGTATCATAAGTGCTAATTATTGAACGTTGGATATGTGTCTATGATTTTATTATTATTTGTCTTTTGATTAATAATTTTAATGTTACCACTCTGCATGCATCCATATTGAAATTTTGAACAAATAAACAAAAAAAACTAAACCATATCAGGTTGCTTCACTATGTGCTTATAACAAATTATGGAATAGATTTTTTTAAGCATTGAAAATTCCTAATCAGTATGAATTAACCTCCTCCCTCTCCTTAACTACAAACAAATATTTAAGAGTTTGGGCAGAACCTTTTCAAGTAATATACTGTAAATGTTACTACAATATCATATGTATATCTAAAATTCACTTGAAAGTAATAAACTCTACTTTCTATTGAAATATTAGTTATTTTATTCTAGGAAAGTTTTAGAAAAATAGAGTGTATATCTTTGAAATGAAAAAGGTCAAGAATAGTAACATGAAAATTTTAGAGGGTGTCTGTCATATATATATATATATATATATATATATATATATATATATATATAATGTGTAAAATAGTACATTTTTAGAGATTATTTGTCATCAGAAATATATACATATATCTAAATTTATTTACAGAATGATATACATCATAGTGAAACAAACATCTTAAAACATAATTAAAATTTAAAAAAAATACTTCATGAAACCAAGTGCCGGTAACTCACCCTTATAATATGAGCTATTCTGGGTGCTGAGATCTTAGAATTGTTTCCAAAACCAGCCCAGACAGAAAAGTACTTATTAAATTCTTATCTCCAATTAACCACTGAAAGCAGGAATTAGCTCTTTTCCTCAATTTCTGGAGTGCTGTCTTTGAGCATAAAAATGCTTAGGGACAATGCCCAGGCCTTGCAAACAACACCACCAACAACAAATTGTATCACATTAATTTCACAAAGGCATCTTTTAACTGCTGTGAACATTTCTTAGAAACATGAATACATACCCCTGGAAAATGTTAAGTAAAAAAGTATAGAACATTTACGTCTGTGTTAAAGACATGACTATTTATACTGTTTAAGATATTTAGGTAATGATTAGAAGTTAGGAATAATGATAGGTAGGTCATATACTGGGAGTCGTTTTTTTATTCTATTTTTTATTCTATTTTACAATAGTAATAAAATGATATTTATAATGATTATATAAAATTACTCTTGCTTGCTATTTGAATTATCATAAGTGATAAATATTTTTAAATGATTTCCAAAGCAAAGGAGTATCAGTTCTTTTGTGATTTCAAAACAATTAAGAAAATGATTTCAAGGTTGGTTCACTCTAAGTCTATATTTGTTTTCTTGTTCTAGTTTTCATATGTTTGTAGAAATTAAAATTCCAAAAATTTAATGGATATTGGCATTCAGGAACATCTTCACATACACTAATATTGGATTCCCTTAAGTGGAATTGCTTTATTTCATTTGTTACTTTCACCAATAAATCAAGATGATTGTGTATTTTGTTCTTTTCATTGCTTTTGGCTCTTACCTTGAGAATACGTTTTTCCTAGCAAAGTAGAGATAAGCAATTGGATTGAACAAGTAACATATGACTTTCATAAAATGCAGATTTGTGTCTTCAGTCATTTGTTAAAAGTTTCTTCCAGAAAAGTTTCTCAATTACTTAGAAATTTTTTCCCTTCCCCTCCACAAATTATACCGACATCAAATACAGTGAAAGCACGGGTTATAATGTGGGGGAGGGACATACAAAGCAACAAAGAAATAATCTTATAAATGTGTTAGAAACAATCCCATGAAAGAAAAAAAAAAACATTTGAATACATATCTTAGGGTTCATTTCCCTAGTATCACCTTATCTGACCTTTTCTGCTTGACTCAGACATATACTAGATATTGCAAATAAGGGAAACCATGGGGGTAAAATAGGGATAGAGGTGAACCCATTGCAACAGTGAGATGTACAAGTCGAAAAATGAACTTTACAACAGTGGTGGGGGGGGGGGTAGTGGGGAGGATTGGGTGGGGCGGCGGGGAAGATGGGAAGGGATGGGAAGGGCAAACAAAGGAGGAGGCTACAATGCTTGATAAGAAATGTACTCATTATCTTGCCCATGTAATTGTAACCCCTCTGTACAGTTTTTTCACAATAAAAATAATAAAAATTACTTATCACATATACTTTTGGATTGAGTTATCTCTGTATAAACTCAAACGGACAAAATACCCTCAAAATAAACAGAAATCACATCTTTGTTTTAAATGCAGCAGTTTACAAAGAGTATTTAGCCAGCACCAAAAATATCTTTTTAACAATTCTGCAGTTTGTGTGAAGAAGTGTTAACAATAGTTTTTTTTCCTGACATGCAATTCACTTACAATATAATATCTCCTTTTATTGTATACATTTTAATGCTTTGGAAGTGAATTGTACCTTTATAGGTTTTCAAAGCCTAATTTTCACAAACTTGCCTTTCTTCAAATAGAAATGCTGTAAATTTTAGAACAGACATTAAAATAGATATAAAATTCAGTTACAGGAATTTGCCCAGCATACATCCTGTATAGTGTGTCTTTTCAAAAAATTTGTTTTTGGGGATCTTTTCCAGGGTCTCACACATACTATTCAAGTTCACAGTCAATTAACTACATTCTCTGTCCAAAAAAGTTTTTTACTTCTGTTTAATACATTCATTTCAGAAGTATAATACCTGGATCCTGTACAATTCTTTCACCTTTTGAAGACTTGAAAACTTGTTTGCTAAAATGATTGCAGTATTATACAAATCGATCACTATGAGAAGAATATCAATTTATCCACAAATGCATTACCATATTTTGGGTCCTCTTTTTATATTATGGTCATACTAGTGAGTTTTCTTTTTATTATTTCTTAGACACTAAAGAGGAGCTTATTTCATATGTCCCTCCTATTGACTATTAAATTACATATGTTATTTAAAGAAATATCTTATTCAGGAAAAAATTTATATAGAATTAGAAGATAGAAAAATACTTAAGTTTCAGAATCACTGTAGCATTAACATTGTAGCATTAACAAATCTGTGCCCTCTGTTGGATATGTTTTCATTTCTGTTATACTGTCCCTTGAGTTATGAAACCTTATCACTTGATATAATCCACTTCTTGCTTTTCTTTAGCCCCTAATGTTTTCCATGTCAAATTTTTAGAAACCTTTACTGATCAATGTCATGGATTTTTACATTTAATTTTTATAATTCACATTTAGTTTGATAATCATTCTTTATAAGGTTTGAGGTAGGCCATGTGCCGGTGGCTCATGCCTGTAATCCTAGTTACTCAGGAGGCTGAGATCTGAGGATCGTGGTTTAAAGCCAGCCTGGGCAAGAAAGTCCATGAGACTGTTATCTCCAATAAACCACTAGAACACTTAAGTTTTTGCTGTTGCTCAAGCGGTAAAGTGCTCACCTTGAGCTTGAAGAGCACATGGACAGCGCCCAAGCCCAGAGTTCAAACCCCATGACCGGCAGAAAAACAAACAAAGGATTGAGGTACTAGTCTAAGATCATTCTTTAAATCTAGAGAGGCAATAGTGCCAATACAACCATTTAAGTTTCTGTTTTTATTTCATAAAGTCATAGCATCCTTTTCAAAATCTGTGGATCATAAAACTAAGAATTTATTTTTGACAAATCTGTTACCTTCTTCTATGTGTCTGTTTTTATAGTAGAACTATGTTGTCTTCACTACTAAACATGGTAATACTATTCAAAGCTAGTATGAAGGCTCAAGCTACACCATTTTACAAGATTTCTCTGACTGACCTGTATTCCTTGAATTTACATATGAGATTATTGAGCTGGTGGAACAATATTCTACAGAGATATCTAAATATTTGATAGTCACTCATATTTCACTCCTTGTGAAAATACAAACCCCTGATATTATATATAGAAAATGTCTTAGAGACTGCTCAATGCAACTAAAATTAATTTAGGAATGAGTTAAGATTTAGATAGCAGTACAGCATAATAAAGCTGAATGATAACTACTTGAGCTACACTGCAGAAGAGAGTGAGAGGGAGAAGAATGGTGGACCACAGAGGAGCTGTATGTCATTGGTATTGTTTCAAAAAGCAGAAAGACTTCAGAGAAGAGAAGGAGAAAAATAAAGTGTCCTGAATATAGTTTCTTTTTAATCCACCTGATAGATTGGACTGAAAGTCAGATAACATGGGAAAAATAAAATAGAAAATAAAGCATTGTATAGAGCTGTTACAATGTAAAGAAGCTGTACTAGGAATATAATTAATTTCCAAGTAAATAAGAGATAGAATAACAATAACAATTGCTAACGTGGATAGAAGATGGATCACATTTTATCATACATAATTTTGAAAAAACATACTAGGAATGAAAATTTCAAAGTCATAATTTAAAATACAATTTGTATTATAACTAGATAGTATAGCTCAGAGGTAAAATATTGGCATAACATATGTGAAGCAATTGTGTGATCTCCCAAGCATTACAAAGTACACACAAAGCACACACACAAAAAAACACATAAACACCACATACACACATTTGTTATTATCATATTAAACAGAGAAAATTACCACAAATAGTAAAAGTATTTTAAAATATGAAATCATAATATTGCTCACACTATTTAAAAGTTTAGTAGAAATAAAGTAGTCACAAGATTCTTGGATTCATTTTTTTTAATTTTTACTTTTTATTGTGAACATATTGTAAAGAGGGGTTACAATTCCATGGGCAAGATAATGAGTACATTTCTTATCAAGCATTGTAGCTTCCTCCTTTGTTTACCTTCACATCCCTTCCCAGCCTCCCCCAGCCCCGCTGCACCAAAGTTGTAAAGTTCGTTTTCGACATGACAACTTGTACTTCTCATTGTTGCAATGGGTCCACCTGTATCCTTAATTTTCTCCTCCCCCACCCCCACAAATTATACCGACATCAAATACAGTGAAAGCAGGAGTTACACTGAGGGGGAGGGACATACAAAGAAACAAAGAAATAATCTTATAAATGCGTTAGAAAGCAATGCATGAGAGCAAAAGCAATTAAATACCTATCTAAGGGTTCATCTTCCTAACATCACCTTACCTGACCTTTTCTGATTGACTCATACATATATGAGATATTGCAAATAAGGGAAACAATGGAACCTATGTTTCTTTGGGCTTGGCTTACTTCACGTAATATAATTTTTTCCAAGTCTTTCCATTTCCTAACAAATGGGGCAATGTCATTCTTTCTGATGGAGTCATAGAATTCCATTGTGTATATATACCACATTTTCTTGATCCATTCATCTACTGAGGGGCATCTGGGCTGGTTTCATATCTTAGCAATGGTAAATAATTCTGCAGTAAAATAGTTGTGCTGGTAGCTTTAGTGTGGTCTTGTTTGTAAACATTTGGGTAAATGCCCAAAAGTGGGATTGCTGGGTCATAGGGGAGCTCTATGTGAAGTCTTTTGAGGAACATCCATATTACTTTCCAAAGTGGTTGAACAAGTTTACACTCCCACCACCAATGAAGTAAGGTTCCCTTCTGTCCACATCCCCTCCAGCATCTGTTGTTCATAGAGTTCTTGATGGTTGCCATTCTAACTGGGGTGAGGTGGTATCTCAGTGTTGTTTTGATTTGCATTTCTTTTATGGCTAGGGAGGTTGAGCATTTCTTCATGTATCTATTGGCCATCATTCTTTCTTCTTCAGAGAAGTTTCTCTTTAAGTCTTTAGCCCACTTCTTTATTGGGCAGTTATTTCTTTGAGGATTTGTTGTTGGGGGATTTAATTTTTTGAGTTCCAAGTATATTTTAGATATGAGACCCTTGTCCGTTGTATGGCTATTGAAGATCTTCTCCCAATCAGTGGGCTTTCTATTGATCTTGCTAGCTACGTCCTTTGCCATGCAGAAGCTCTGCAACTTTATGCAATCCCATTTGTCCAACCTTCCTTTGATTTGTTGTGTTTCCGGGTTTCTATTAAGAAAATTTTGGCCTGCGCCAAGGAGACCTAGGGTTTCTCCTATTCCATCCTGTAATGTTTTCAGAGTGTCTGCTTTGACTCCAAGGTCTTTGATCCATTTGGAGTTGATTCTGCTGCAAGGTGATATATATGGATCTAGCTTTACTTTTCTATAAGTGCTTAACCTATTTTTCCAACACCATTTACTGAAGAGGCTGTCTTTCTTCCATTCTATTTTTTTAGCTCCCTTATTTAAGATTAGATGGCTATAGGTCTGTAGGTTCATTACTGGATTTTCAATTCTATTCCATTGGTCCTGAGGTCTGTTCTTGTGCCAGTAAAGAGCTGTTTTTATTTCTATGGCTTTATAGTAGAGTTTGAAATTTGGTATTGATATTCCTCCAGCGGTGTTCTTTCCGTTGCGGAGTGTTTTTGCTATTTGGGGCCTTTTATTGTTCCATATAAATTTTTGGATTGCTTCTTCTATTTCCTTGCAGAATGAGGTTGGAATTTTGATAGGTATTGCATTGAATTTGTAGATAGCCTTGGGAAGTATTGCCATTTTCACGATGTTAATCTTTCCAATCCAGGAGCTTGGGAGTTTTTGCCAAATTCTAAGTTCTGTTTTGATTTCCTTTTTCAAGTTTTTAAAGTTTTCATTGTAGAGGTCCTTCATTTCTTTGGTTAAGCTAATTCCTAGGTATTTTAGTTTTTGTGGGGCTATCACAAATGGAGTTGATTTCCTAATTTCAGCCACACTTTTCTCATTGTTGGGATACAGAAAAGCCATTGATTTTCGGGGGTTAATTTTATACCCTGGTAATTTGCCAAAGTTTTGAATCAGCTTGAGTAATTTGGGAGTGAATTCTTATATATTAAGTAAATTGAAAATTAAGAAATAAAAGACATGAGAAATTTGTAAAAAAGTGTTAAGTAATAAACATTTTGAAATATGTGTCCTTTTATTTTGACAAAAGATTTATGTTACTAGTGTTTTAACTCAAGATTTAGAATATGATAACCAGGTGCTCTATATCTTGCTAGGGATGGCTATGTCTCTAATCATTTCACTCTGGAAATTTTATGATAAGGTCTCATAGTTTCTCAGTCTCTCCGAATTAAAAACCCTATTTACACATCCCACAATAGTTAGAAAATGGAAACCACAAATCACTATGCCTAGCTCAAACATTTTTTTTAATTCAAGTACAAATATTTCCGAAAAGAACCAGGTAATAAAGCCTTTTTAAATAAAGTATGTGCTTCTTGAAAATACAGTATTTGTTACATGGACAAATATGTTTAGAACTATAAGTAAATAAATTTATTTAAATTCACAAACCATATAAAATTTAAGAAAATAATTTTTACATATTCACATGTTAACTATTTTGAAAGCAAAATATATATCTGAATAATTTACATGTGTGAAAATTATGCAAAACTAAATTAACAAATCCTACAACTCTGAAAAAAGAATTACCCTAAAGAAACAAAACAAAATAAGTTCAAAATTTGAAATTTAGAAAATAAAATGAAGTGTTCTCTTTAGTTGACTTAAGTAACTGTAAACCCTCTGTATATCAATTTTATAATAAAAAATGCATAAACAAAGAAAGAAATGTACCCATTGGTCAATAGCGACAGGAAAAACATCAGTAGTTTTTTTTGAGTGTGCAAAAATTCAATGGAAGAGATAACAATGTTCCTTCCATAATTAATGTACTCATTATCTTACTTATGTAACTGTATCCCATCTGTACATTACATTTACAGTAGAATTAAATTGAAATTAAAAATAAACTAATTAATATACCAATTAAGAATTCGTAGGGAGCTAGGAAGTTGGCTCAGTGGTAGTGCACTTGCCTTGCATGCTTGAGGCCCTGGGTTCGATTCCTCAGCATCACATAAACAGAAAAAAAAAGCTGGAAGTGCCACTGTGGCTCAAGTGGTAGAGTGCTAGACTTGAGCTAGCCTTGAGGGACAGTGCCAAGTCCAGAATTCAGGTTCCACGACTGGACCCCCCCAAAAAAAAACAAAAACAAAAACAAACAAAAAAAAAACAGCAGCATTACTAGAAGCCATTGGTTAAAAACTTTTTAGAAAACTGCCCTAATTACTCAAGTAATATAATTTGATGATACTATTTAAATACTTCAACTTCAGCAGAGAAGCCAAAAGTTTAAAAATGTTACAAAGTAAAGTAATAAATCAGAATATATTACTATTAATAATAATCAAAAGATGAATTTATAGTGGTAGTCAAATATGTAAGAAATGAGGCAATTTGCCATTCGTTTGCACTTAATAAGTGAGAAGGAATTTTATAGGTCTTTTTAAATATATAGTAAGTTTAATGAAGAAACTATTCTGTCACATCATATGATACTGAGATGAAGCTGATATTAGAACAAAGAGCAGATTGTACTAAGTTTTGGATGTTAATGTTTATACTTATTTTGGTTGTGGGAAATTATGTTCAACTTGGGTATTATTTTTGTTAAACTGGTGGCATATCAGTGGTTAATTTTAGGATAGGGGTTCCCTTTCCACAAGAACATGCACCTGCTCTTTCTTTTTAGCCTTCCCATTATCAATGGCATAAGAGTTGCACACCAACTTGTCTAGATTCCTACCTTGGTTGGTCTGGATTCTGTAGTCCTTCCAATTTTATCCTGTAGATAGTGCAGGATGGTGGAAATAATCCAATGTACCCAGCAATAAATAGAGAAGGAAGTCCACTAAACTTTTGGCCTGGGTTCTGTTCTCAAGCCTCCTCAGTAATTAAGAGTTCAGATGGGAGCCCCTGGTGCCACGCAGTAAGACTATTTTTTTTAAAGCAACTACACATATATATATGACTTAGTCATGTGGAAACCTCAGGACAAGAAAAAAAGATCAGTGAAGCATAAAGGACAGGCTCAATTTTAACTAGCTACTTAGAGGCTGAATAAGCTTAACTAGCTACTCAGGAGGCTGAGATATGAAGACCACTATTCAAATCCAGTCCAATCATGAAAATAAATGTGATTATCTCCAAAAAAAAAAAAAAAACAGAAGTGGAACAATGGCTCAAGTGGTAAACCACTATCCTTGGTCACAGAAGATTAGGGAGAGTGCCCAAGCACTGTCAAGCCTCAGGAATGATGAATGAATGAATGAGCACTTGCACATGCACGTGCGTGTATACGCGTGCATGTGTACACACACACACTCTAACACACACACACACACACACACACACACACACACACACAAATGAGCATTTCAATGCGAAGTTCTTTTTTTACTGTGTTGTAATCTGTTTCCCTGTATTAGTTTACAAATTAACAAAATCAGCTAAGCATCTACTTACATACAACTCATCATGTTTCTCTAAAGTCAACTCTCTTTTTGGAAGCATGCTTTTATTTGAACCAAATGTAAATTATTCAGAAGTTCGATTTATCTCCCTCAATTCTGTAGAATTAGATGATTGTTTAGCTTCCTCCAAGCAATATAATTTTGTGAAATCCTGCATCAAGCAACGTATTTCTTTCACTAGACGGGAAGTCTCTGTCAAACAATTAATAATAGCTTTTCTTCTCCTTGCTAGCATCTGTAGTTTTATTATCTTCTTATATTTCATGATCTGTCTGTGTATGACAAAGTCTGCTGTGAAAATAAAAAGACCCTTCGCAGCACTTATCATTTATATACCATTCATAGATATGAAGGTGTTTAAATATTACTGAAATTGCTTTGGAATGAATCATGTTCACCTTGACTATCGTGAAAAAGAAGAATTGGTTTCTCAGAACTTAAGGTAAGAACTTGATTGAAAGAAACAAAAGGAAAAGTGAGGAACAACTCAACACATACATTCTAATGAAACAAAACAACCCAAGAAAACAAATTAATTAAGTACTGAAGAACCTGCAGGAAATGCAAAGACTTAAAAAAAAATCAGCTATGACAAGCTTATGAAAATCCTGACTACATGGGAGTCTACTCTTGTGAGGATAGAGGTTAAAGCCCAGACTGGACAAAGATATGTACACAATGCCATGCACCTGATATTCTAAATTCCAGGAAGAATAACATAATGTGGACTGAGCCTAAGATCATATACAAGTATCTGAAAAATAATCAAGATAATTTAGGGCTGGAGACATAACAAAGTGGTAAGAACACCCATTTATGAGGCACAAGACACTCAATTCAAACTCTAATATTATGGGTATTAAAGTAAAAAGCTATGATTTTAAATATTTGGAATAATTTTAATATTTGAATATTTGAGTGGAAAATGCATGAGAGAGATAGAATGAACCCATGGTGCAATGCTTTCAACTTAAGTGAAAATATTTTCTGGTACTTCAGACAAAACAGAGTTACCTTGCAAATGAGCATGGTTGTATATTTGGGTGATGGACATACTTTACTTACACAGGTGTAAATTAAATAGATTTTATTTGGGTAGTTTGTACTTCTTGAACTAAGAGCCTTGATGATGTCCCTGAAATTTTTCTCTCAAGGCTACCACTCTACTACTTTGAGCCACAGTTCAAATTCTGATTTTCTGTTGATTGTTTGGTAATAAGAGGCTCCTGGACATTCCTGCCCAAGATGACTTCAAACCATGATTGTCAGATCTCAGCCTTCTGAGTAACCAGGATGCCAGGCATGAGCCGTCGATAGTTTTAATAATTTAGTAAATTGTACAGTTACTGAAGTTATTCATTATCATTATATCCTGTGTAATATATGTGTGTATGTATATAACAATGCATACGGATAGAAATATTTTAACATATTTTTGTATCTACAGTAGGTTTATGAAATCATCCATTATAAAATAAAATGGAGACAAAAGTTAATAAGGAGCAAAAGAAAGGAAATTATCACATGTTTCTTGTTGTTGAATGGAATACGAATTGCAAAAATCAGTTTGGGAAAATCATCTGTACGTTAACAAAATGGATAAGAGCTATTAATTCCAATCCATCTATTTGCCCATGTTGTGCAACCTCACACATGAGTGTCAAAATCAAACCACAATTTTTGCCTTTGCTTTTAACTCACCTGTTATAATTTACAGGTTAGATGAAGTAATCAAATAAAGATTAAAATAATATTATGGGAGGCTATAAATTGGAGCTGAAAATTATATTAAATGTGATAATAACTAATTCAATTGCATACTTCTTACTTTTACTCTGTGATGTCCCTCATTCCCACATTAGGAAAGTACATAGAAGGTTCTCACTAAATTATATGTACAATTATGAAATAATGTATTGAAAATATATGGGAACAATGTGGTTTTAGCTTATTTAGACCTGCAGGGGGAAGTGTGTTTTTGAGGACTTGCAATACATTGTGATGAAGACGAAGGGAGGGATGTTCTTATTCTGGAAAACTGGCTAGAGGATTGCTCCCATAAAGGTAGTGATGAATTCTACCAAAAGATTACAATAAAATCACTTTCACAACCATGCTCACTGCTGCACTATTCACCGTAGCCAAGTTACGGAAACAACCCAGATACCCTTTGGCGGAGTGATGGTTGGAGAAAGTGTGGCACATATACACAATTTGATTGCACCCATCCATTCTGAAGACTGTTACATTATTTGCAACGAAATGGATAGATCTAAAAATACATTAAGTGAACTAAGTCACTAAGTGAACTAAGCCAGACACACAAAGGACCCATGTTTTGTCTCATATTTAGAAGCTAGAACTTTATACAGGTTTACATAAATATATTAACCAAAGCGTGCTATTTGCAGAGGAGTATTTCAAAGGTGTAATTTCTTATAAAATTGAAGTTTTAATCCAACGAAATATATATCAGGAAATTATCACCTGGAAGATGTGAAGGGAAGTCAAAAGGAAGGAATAAAGAGAGTTATGGAGGAAGAGAGTGAAGGTATAATATTCAATGCAGATAGTATGAAACTAGAAAAAATTAAAGTGGGGTGAGGTTAGAAAGGGTGTGGAAAAGTTATATAAAGATCCATTATACTTAAAAAAATACTGATTTGTTGAATGGAAATTCCATTGTCCAAGTATTTAAGATAATAAAAATATAACTAAAAACAATGGAGACATCTGATCTTAAATTCTATTTCCACCTCTTTTAAAAAATTAAATTATTTGCTCTATAAATTGATCAGAGGGATGGATTTTGTGGCTAGCTAGATCATTTCACATCTGTCTCTCTCTTCCTCTCTCCCTTTCATGGTTCTCATAGGTAATATGATTGCTCCATAATTATCCTAATTTATTTTGCTTTTATATTTTTGCTTGCATCATTTCACTTTCTGCTCTGCCATTTCCCAATTCATTTACATAGACGGCATTATTTCCTATTTTCTCATTCCTAGAATAAGCTGCACATGAAGACACCACTGGTCCTCATTTTCAGTCTGTACCTTTGAATACGGAGGAAAATCTTTCCTCTGCTCTCTACCAATTCCCTACTCTCCAGTTAGAATAATTTAGAATAGTAAAAATTAAAAAGGAGAAAATAAATAATAGTGAAAAAAAAACAGATGCAGAAAATTTACTGGATTTTTCTGACCAGTTCATCCGATGTGAACTATTGGAGAAATACATGGACACCTCATTCTCACTGGCACTCAAAATCTCTGGCTAGGCAATTCTGATGAAGATGAGGAACAAGATGAAAAAGTAAGAAATGGTATCAATTGCAAAAGAAAAATGGAGAAGGATTCAAGTAAATTTCTTCTTTGGTCTGCCAAAAATAATCGCCTTACTACAGTGTAGAGACTACTTTCCAAAAAGGCCACTCATGTGAATGCTAGGCATAACGATGAATATACCCCTCTTCATTGAGAAGCCTACAGTGGACACTTAGATATTGTCCATGAGTTGGTGGCTCAAGGTAGATATTCATGCAATAATCGTGAATGTCTGGACAACCCTGCACAGTACTTATACATGGAATAACCAGAGTGGCTTCTTTATTTCATCATGATGTAGATACAAATGGCCAAACTAAAGGCTTCTTGAGCCCCTTGCATCTTTCTGCTGAGAATAGAAATAGCAAAGTTATGCTAGATCTCCTTCTGTTGAACCATTATATCCAGGTCTGAAGCACAACTTGGAAGAAACTGCATTTGATATTGCCAAAAGAATAATTATGTATCACTGCCTCTTTGAAGTAGTGGAAGGCTGTACAAATTGTTCTCCTAAATCCTAATGGTTTGGGTAAGTTTCTTAAATTTCAAAATTGCCAGTCCATCCTATGTGTCCATACAAAATATTTTTACAATACAACAGCAATATCTTACTTTAAAAATTCATGGATTCCATGGTTTTCTTCCAAGTGAACTGCCTGACTTTGATATCAAAATATATTTGAGTTGTTTTTATACACCTATAATGATTTTTGTGATTTTTTAATCAGAAATAATTTTAAGTTATCTGTTGAAATGAGTAGTACAGAAACTAAAGATAATTCTGGTGCTTGTCTGAAACAGTATATTTTAAAATATTTAGTATTCTGTTTGTATAATGTCCATAATCTATTTCATTCTCTCCTAGATATAATACTTTGAATTCGACATTGTTTTACAATATATAGGTTCATTAATAAATGTGGCCTTTCAGATTGCATTCCATATAGAAACAGTTTAAGATTCCTTTAATTCCTAGGTCTTTATAGAATTTTATTTCTTTGGGATAAAATGACAATGTTATCCTATTTCAAAAGTTTTATAAAAGTTATGCTATGTAAAGGCCTTTCTAAAAAGGTGAAGATTGAATACACTGATGTCAAACTAACTTTTATTTCTATTAATTACATGTATTATTACATTTGTATATTTGTAATCAATTTTTAATTACTGTTTAATTTCTTGCATCTGAAGCATGAAAAATATGGAATACTTCACAAATTTTCATATCATCCTTGTACACGAACCATGTAAAACTCTGTAATGTAATTCGGGTAGACGTGCTGCTGAAGCATGTAGTATCCTGTAAATTTAAGTAGTTAAGGATGCAATCTTAAGACAGGCATATATCCTTGGTTGCCTATTTGTAACAAGGAAATCTTATTGTTCCCAAAATTTCTATTCATCTTATTTCTGTAAAATTCTGTGTTTGGTGGAAAAAACATATTGTTTATTCGATTGCTCACATTTGCAATTTTTGTCAATGATTATTTTAAGTCTTTTTCATTTGAAATTTGATCATACTTTGCAGCCTTTATAGCTAAGTCCAAAGGTGATGGATTTTCAAATACTTATTTATCAACTGATTTAGCTTTGTGGAGCTAATGGATTCAAAGTAAGCCTTACTTAAGAGCTACTTCTAAACTTCGGCAGCATAAAATTTCCCAAATGAGGGCTTACTGGCACAAATGTCTCCCTGACCCTATACCCTTGCTCCATGTAGGAACAGACCAACCAGAATATCTTACCCTGATAGCATAGATTGTCTTATTGGAGCAAAACTAATCTTAGTTACAAGGGATCATAGAGAGACGAACAGTTCAGACAGAAATGTTCAGACTAGAAGATATTTTTTCAAAATATAATTGTTTATTACACCCTACTATTTCAAAAGTAGCTAAAGCCAAGAAGGTGAAAAAATTGTTCATATGCATGATTCCCTAATGTCCTGGCCTGTCTACCATCCAACCAGGCAGGAACTTACACCACTGATTTTCTATCACCAAATATATTCCATAGCGCCAGGAGAAGTCCATATGTTTCTCCTCGTTATTAGGCCTTAATTTGGTAATGTTTTAATCACAGTGTTTCCTCTTGTCTCTAGGCTGTACATCTCCGAATGGTAATGCTTTAGTTCTAATTCTACCAAACACTGAGGTAGAGGTAATGGAATAATACTTTCAAACAGTTGCCTTTGATACCATAACCACAACAGAACAATGCAAATCATTTTCATATATTATATATAATTATATATTTTATATTTACATGTGCTGATTTTATATTTCACACAGTGAATTTTACTAGAATTAATTGATAATTTGACAAATTAATTGATATTTATTCCAATAAATAGATTGGAATATAAATAATCAGGATTAGAATATATATTAGAATATAAAAAGTATCAATGCAATGTTTTCGGTATAAACTTGTGATACCTTCTAAGTGTTCTTGGTTTCTGAATTCACATGGAAAAAAAAAACAAACAATGTTTTTCTCTAATCTATAAGGGATTTTACTCTGCTGATGTTTATTGTTTTAACTCGCTTGTCCCAAACTGTTTTTCTCTATATTTCTGAAGCATTCCTACTGATTATACTCAAATTTTATTGATATGATGTATAAAAGCTATTATTCTTCTACAGGATCCACGGGTCCTAGGATCCCAGGTCCCAGTTATCCGCATCATCAGATAACTAGGGCAAGAGTTCTCACCTAGGCCCATGCAACATGCCAGCAGAAAGTAATTGAAGACCCATCTCAATTTCTCATTTCCTATATTTCAGGGCCCCAATACCTTGAAATGCAGCAATTAGCAGTAAGCAATTGGGAAATGCAAGGCAACCTAAAATGCAAGATGAAATCACAAAATGTGAAAGTACAGTAATTCAAACTTTCAATTTTCAGATGACCATCCCATATGAGTGAACAAGACCACAAATGTCACAAGATTATTTGTAATAACCCTCTCCTAATGATTAATAAATCATTTCAGTCCAACATCATCAGGCCGAAAAATAGTTCCTGGAACGATAGATTCATAATTGTCTACCAATGCTAAGAATACTTGACATAGAGGTCAAATATAATTCAGAAAAACATTAATTGAGAAGATCCTTAGTGCTTCAAAACACTGGTACTTCAGTAAAACTTGGTTCTGTAGTATAAAAATGTTGTCATTCTCAAACAAATGATAACCTACATTGAATCTCCTGAAAGTATATTCCTTTTCAAATAAACTTTTTAAAATCACATTTCCCAAAATAACATTTTACAAGTAGATATTTAGTGACGTTACAGGTTTTTCAAGTGTTGGGAGCAAGTTACAATAGAGTTGATTTATTTACTCTGCACTAATGCCAAACAGGTTCAACCATTCATTAAAGTGTAGAAATAGTACCCCCCTCCATTTGTGCTTTTCAGTAGGTGCCTTCAAAAATTTGTTAACTAGATCAGTCTCCCATATTTCAAACCAAAACATTAGCTAATAAAGTAAATTTCATCACATAATAAGTACATTTTAAAAAGTCATGAATAGTTGCCTTATCATATGGTGTTTTATGTTTTCCCTATCTGTCTAACATAGTAAGAAATATGACTTTAAGTCTTGAATATGGGTACTTATCAGAGATTTGACAAACATAAAACTGTCTTCTATTTCTATCATATTCCTCTACAGTAGTAAATTTTTAGTTTTCTTCTTTTGCCAAAACTTATAGTAGTAGAAAATATTATCCCATGTAAAATAAAGTAATCACAAACCACTGTACAAAACCATTTATATATTCTAAGCCATTTTTAAATTTTCTTGTTGACTACAGATTAGTCAAAAAAATCAATACTGTTTGGTGTCTAATTTGAATTAATTATCCATTTTTAATCAGAGGACCATCAACTTGAATGCTATCTGACTAGACAATATTTTCACAATATACTTACCAATATTTTGAAAAAAGAATAAATGTAGTCCATTCTCATACTAAAAGGGAAAAGAGTTTAATTCTATGGAAATTTATAACTTTTAAAAGTAAATAAGTTGTTAAGAAGACAGAATGCATGTGTTCTTCAACATTCCAATGACTAGTAACTATTCATTTTCAAATTCGGAAGATTCCATACCTGAGAGATTCAAAAAAGTACCGGCTTGCATGTTATGTAATTCTGCAATAGATGCATTTTCCAAAGGGATGTTACAGATTGAGAGTCAACCGAAAAATAAAACCACATTCTGGTAGAGGATAAAACTATGTAGCATTGGTAATAATTAATTCTTCAAGAGTAAGCAATTGTTTATCACAGTAAGCTAGTTTTTTTTATGACCATCAATACCAATATTTATGATATAGAGTCATCCTAGCTCAACAGTTTCCAACTTTTGGGGTGAACCTCAAACTTTCCTTCATTCATATCATGAATAGCTTATCTCTATTGTGAAAAAAATAGAACTCTACTAATGTGATGCCATACATGTTCTGGAAAGAATACCATAATAAACTCGGTTGCATCATTCCCCCCCCCCCCTCCCCGCCCGCCACTGGTATTCTTGAGATCAGAACACTTGCAAATATTATTTATATTTATACTTTTTAAACTATCTTTTAAATTCTGGATGCTAAGATCGGAAGATTACAGTTCAAAGCCCACCCAGGCAGAAAGAATCCCTAGATTCTTATCTCCAATAAATTTTTCAGCAAAAGCCAGACGCAAGTGGCACTGAGGTTGAAGTGGTAGGGCACGAGCCTTGAGCATAAACAAGCTCAGAGACAGTGTCCAGGCCCAGAGTTCAAGCCCTAGGACAAACCAATAAAACAAAAACAAAAATAAAAACAAATCTAAACCTAACATTTTTCTCAGTGTATACAGTAGCAAATAATTAAGGAAATTGCTTCCTGTGTTACATACAGGTAGAAGAAAGAAGATGTCACACGATTATTCTGTTCATACCATGTTATACCAAAGACTCCAAAAATTGCTCTTATTCTAAATTTATAAATTAATATCATCAATTTTTTGGCAACTCTGTCTACAACATTCACATTATCATTTTATACATGAACTGTTGGAATTATCTATTAACTAAGTTCTAATTATAACTCTCTTGAAAGAATATTCTAGGGAAATAGAATGCAAAATCATTTGTGAATTTGTCAATTAACTCTCTACTTAAAAAGAATTTCATAGAATCCTATAGAATATAAAATTTCAAGCAAAAACAAATTATTTTAAATCTAAATTCTAATTTAGCAAGATCTTCAAAATCCTATATTAGACGAACATTGCTATTTTTCCAGGCTTAATCTTTTGTAATCCTTCATCATTTCTTTGGGATGCAACAGAATGATGATAACTTATTTTTCAAATTTTGGATGGGAATCATAAGTCATTTTACATCTAGGAATGTTCTGTAATGAAGAGAGAATTTAAAACACAAGTGAGGATTAAGTATGAGTTGCATTTCAACAGGAAATTTGACTTCTCAAAACATAATGACAAAATTAGCCCAAACGTCCAACTATGTATTCCTTTCTTGTTTGTTTTGTTTTATTAAGACAAAATTACTTGGTCCAGGGAACATATCACTATGTAATTCCATTTTCTAATCTCCTGTCTTAATCTCAGTGCTAGAATTCTAAGCTTGTATCACATTGCCCTGCCATAGTTTCTTGGTTTATTTAATCTAGATACAGACTACCAATTCTGAACTTCTCCAGTGATATTATACACCAGAGTGACTGCTTAGACTGTTTTCTATTTTCAAGGATGTTCTAATATTTGACAGAGGATATGAATATTTTCAGATGCACCTGCGGGATCTCTGATTCATTCCTCCATGGATCCTATCCCTTTAATAATGATTATTGACTCTCTTACTATCTCTGATCCCTACCAATGAAATATTCTCAAACTTATTTGAAGGAAGTTCATTTGAGGACTTCTAATATTAAAAATTATCACTTGATTCTAGTCTTGTTCAGTACATATATTTATTGTTTTCTAACTTTTCTACACATTCTGAGAGTTGTTTCATTTGTGTATTTGTGTGTGCATATATAAGTGCTTCTTTGTGTATGTGTATGCTTGCATGTATGTATGCAAAAGCCTCAAGCTCTTATTCAACTCATGACTGGTATTCCATCAACTGAGCCATTCTTCCAATCCAGCTTTTGACTGCTTAATTTTATATACAGTTGCAAAGAGTGTTCTGCCCAGGCTGGATGCAAACTGAACTTCCAAGACTCCTTTACATTCTTAGGTTTTATTTCTCCAGGACTATCAAATTTTAAACTACAAACATTTTTTTGAGGGTAATGTCTAAGCTGTAGCCCAGATTTGTAACTCAAGAATTATTTTTTGTTTGTTTGTTTTGGTGGGGGGGTCCGGTCATGGGGCCTGAACTCTGGGCCTGGGCTCTGTTCCTCAGCTCTTCAGCTCATGGCTAGCCCTCTACCACTTGAGTCACAGCACCAATTTCGGCTTTTTTCTTTTTTGCTTAAGTGGTGCTGAGGAATTGAACCCAGGGCCTCATGCATGCAAGGCAAGAGCTCTACCACTGAGCCACCTTCCCATCCCCTAACTCAAGAATTCTTATAAAGATAGATGAACACACACATTACATATCCTGAGTGTACACTGTTAGGAATGTGATCATAAGCTGGGTCATGTTGAGATATGAGGATTGAGGTTCAAAGCCAGCCCAGGTAGGAAAGTCCCAGAGACTCTTTTCTCAAATTAACTAAAAGAAAAATGGAAATGGCACTGTGGATCAAGTTGTAGAGCATTGGCCTTGAGCTGAATAGAAGAGAGACAGCTCACAGACCCACAGTTCAAGTGCCAAGACCACCGCAAACAAATATGTGTGTGTGTGTGTATGTGTGTAAAGAAAAAAAGAAATGTGATCTTAGCCACCAGTTCATTGCTAGCATAATCCCTGCTCTCACAAGATGGACATTTTTTCCAGTTAATTCCATGTTGTTATATTTGACTTGCATTGAAAACATAATTATTCTTCCATTCTACTTTCTACAAAGTTGCATGATTACCAAGCATGATTTACAATGGGATTGGCCTCATACTTCATGTTCCATGTAGGAGTCTTGCTTTATGTATATCACTCCCATAAATCTACATACTGGACTTGGCTATTATTGTTTCAATGTTGCCTTATTTGTAGTCTTCTATATTGTATTGAACCCTTATACTTAAACACAGCACTTCTCTTTCTCCTATTATTGCTATTGTTTCCTTACTGTTAGCTCATGTACACTTGGGAAATAATGAACAGTACATACACTCACAAAAAGAATGTTCTGAAAACCTTCTTCCCATTTAAAATTCACCTTAATTTATAGAGAACTTACAAAGTTTGAACTCAATGTACTCATGTATAATGTATTTATAAGCAATATAAATTTCTTATTTTCCTTTTACTAAGTTGTCTCTGAAACACGTGTTACCTCTCAGGTCCATAGGTGTTCTAGTGTTATTTCAGTGAAGCCAAAAATCATTTATTATACCTCAAGCAGCACCATCGATTGTTACTGGAAGTAACTGTTACTGGATGTGGAAACTGACCCCAGGAGAGGAATGGAACATAGAGGAATAACAAAGTTCAAGTTACCTTGTACTTTCCTTTTTACTGTACAAGAAAAGTATCCCAAGGCTTGAAGGAAACTCTGCCCCTGGCTTTTTCGAGTGTGTTCTTTACTCATATAAAATTTTTCTGTAAACTTCTAGTTCAGAGTGTTACAAAAAGAAATAATGTACCATTTGAAGGCCAGCATAGAACAAAAGGAAAAAAAAAAACGTTGTTTAAAAAGTGTTCTCCTGCAAAGGAACAAAGACATGGAGGTTTTAAAGTGTCTTATGGATGGATATTTCAATCCTGAGATGATTCTCTTGATGCAGGAGTCAGTTATCAGTTCCTTTGGTCTGGTCCTGAGTTCTCCAGAGCAATAAGGATTCCAAAAGAGCAGGATCCAGTGAGTTTGATCAGCAAAAGCAGCATCTTCTCTGACCAGTACTCCTTTAAGGAGGGTCCCAAAGAAATATCTGGGATTTTTGTTTGCTTGTTTGTTAGTTTGTGCTGGTTCTGGGTCTTGAACCCAGAGGCTGGATCCTGTTCCTGAACAGTTGTCTTTCCTGCCCACCTGCCCCCAAAGCTAGTACACTACTGCTTGAGCCATAACCCCACTTCTGGATTTTTGGTGTTCAATTTGAGATAAGAGTTTGACAGACTCTCCTGCCTGGTTTGGCTTTGAATTAAGATAGTAAGAAAGCTAAGTGACATTAACTGTACAGACTTCTCTTTTGAAACAAGAAATATTAGATGAAGTTTATTGTAAAGCTAATATTTGACAATTTTTAAAGGAAGAGAATATGTCTAGCAAAGAAGCCATAACTTAAATAATTCAGCAAAAGTAGGTGCACTGAATCATTTTGAAATTACTTTTTTCTGCTTGAGAAGATTATTGATCTTGTTCTTCCTTTTGGGGAAACTTAAGGTAATTTTTGCACTTTTTGTTGGTTGTGGGGCTTGAACTCTGATCCTGTGCACACTCCCTCACCTCTTCAGCTCAAGTTGAGCACTCTACCGCTTAAGCTACAGCACCACTTCCGGGTTTCTGGTGGTTAATTGAAGATAAGTGTCTCATGGACATTCCTGACCAGGCTGTCTTTGAACCACAATCCTCTATTTTCCTGAATAGCTAGGATTACTGGCCTGAACCACCAACGACCAGCTCATATTTGCTTTTATGTGCACTGAATGACACTATGTAAACAAATAATGGAAATTTGAATCAAATGATGGCATTGCAGCTTTTCAGAAAATTTGAGTTAACAATAAATATGTCCTCCTTGTCCATGTGGTTTCATTAATAACTCATCAGTTATGGGACCCTTAAAGGATCATTCTCTGCCATCTGTGTAGGTATTTAGTATCAGGAAATGTTCATAGAGAAATATACAAAGACTGAGATTTTTAGAAAGCAAAGAAGATAAAGTAAGAAAAAATAGCACAGAAGGAGATACATTTATTAAGAGGTAGCGTAAGAGATTTAGAATGTTAAAGGTAATGAGGAATAAGACTAGTTGATAACTATTTGTTCAATAACCAAAAATGGTTCACTAAAACAGTTTCTGGTATACCTTAGTTATTACCATTTATTACTTAACTCTGGAATTATTCCTTCTCTTCTGTCACAACTGTTACTTTGCCTCTGCTGCTTTGGTGCCATGAATGACCAAAAATATTTCCAAATCTCACTTAGACTACCCTTCTCATTGTGATTAGCAGTGACCATTCAAAAACCTGGAATCTTTGAATTTCCAGAATTAATCTTCACCTGACATCTAAGCACATTCAAGACATTAATTGCTGTGACCCAATGAACAAAACTTTTTTTTCAACACAATATCCTAACATAAGTAAAGTTCATGAATTAGGGACTATTGTCAGGTGTCAGTAGGCAGGAGCAATTATATATTCCAAGTATGGGTTCTTTATTTTGCATTTACTAATTAAATGTTTTTTGGTTTGGTTTTGGTTTGGGATTTTTTTTTTTGTTTTTTTTGCTCAAGGCTATCACTGTACCACTTGAGGCACAGCAACACTTCCAATGTTTTTCTGTTTATGTGGTACTGAGGAATTGAACTCAGGGTTTCATGCATGCTAGGCAATCACTGTATCATGAAGCCACATTCCCAGAGCCCTAAATGACTTTCTTAAGTTGACATTACATTTTCATTCAGTAACTATGTACCATAGTATTGTCCAGGTGCTAGAAAATAATGTAGAAAAGAATACAATAAAATAAATCCAGTAAGGCTAGATGGACAATGAATAACACTCACAGTCTCTCAATGGCACAGAGGGTTTACCTCATGGAGATCTATCAACACACTGAATGAGACAGCTTCTGACCCACAGCACACCTCCAGAATGAGTGGGCCATCTTGGGTTCCAGCCACCTGGGGACGTTGTGCCACCTCCTACAGCACCCATTCAACCAGTTCCTGAGAGAAAGAGAGAGAGAGAAATCAGAATTACACTTAAATCGGGTGCCAGTGGCATAAAACTCTAATCCTAACTACACAGGAGGCTGAGATATGAGGATCATGGTTCATAGACAGCCCAGGCAGGAACGTCTGTGAGAATCTTATCTCCAAAGAACCACCAGAAAACTGGAAGTGGTACTGTGATCTCAAGTGATAGAGCGCTAGTGTTGAGCTGAGGAGCTCGGGAACAGTGCTCAATCCTAGATTACAAACGACTGAAAACAAGTGTACTTCCCACCACAAGAAGTGGACTGAATAGCACCCATTGTCCTAGGGAGCATGGTAGAGAAGTCAGGCCGAGCTTCCTGTGAACTTGAGGTCATAAGTAGGTCACCTGGCTTCTCTGTGCCTCGGTTTCCCCAGCTGCAAAATTGAACAAAGTGAAGGATCCCCTTCCTCATGGGGATAGGGTAATAATGAAAGAGGCATGTCTCGGTTCATATCCCACACCTGTTGCACTATTAATAACAAGCCCCACGTAAGCCCTTTCTGGTATCTTCCCGTCATATGCTCACAGAATTGCCAAAACCTTATCTGAAGGTCGTTCCCTCTCTGCCTAGCCATTCTCCAGAGATCTCTGTATAAATCCCTTGTTTCCTCACAACTGTCCTGTGAGGAGACTGAGGTC
Organism: Dipodomys spectabilis; assembly: GCF_019054845.1. Taxonomy (NCBI): domain Eukaryota; kingdom Metazoa; phylum Chordata; class Mammalia; order Rodentia; family Heteromyidae; genus Dipodomys; species Dipodomys spectabilis. Next base: position 98,845 of record NW_024870741.1, read on the forward strand.
CAATGGTTGAGGCCCTACAAAGAGCTTCACGTGTGGTCAAGAATCTGTTGCTGTGGACTGAGTTTGGGATAATCCATCTACACCTATGACTGAGCATGACACCACATGTCTACCATCCCAATTACAGAGGACCAGGCCTGGTGGAGCATATCTCTCACAGGAGGACTATGATCGAGCCCAGCCTGATCATATATTTAGTTTCTATCTCAGAAATGCCCAAGACAGAAAGGTGGCTCATCAGAGCCAGGAAGAGGAAACACGCAAGGGGGTCATGGTGTCTCCAGAGGGGTGTTTGACCCAGGGTAGGTTGGTGTTGGGGCGGCCACTCACCTGTGCTGCTGGGAGAAGCTCTTGGCAGCTGCTCCAATTCGGGCAGCAGCAATGGTGGCAGCATCGCGGACACATGGGCCCAGAGCAGAAGACTAGGGGCAGGGACCAGGTCGGGGATTTAGGCCTGCTGGCAGCATGGCCTTTCCTGAGGTTTGAAACCAGGCACCGTGTGAAGGGTGGGAAAGGGCCAGGTGGGGGTGGGAGCATCAATTTTCTACTATACTCCAAAGTCACCTTGAGTCTCTTCCTCACCACTCAGCAACCGCTACTTTCCTCAACTGCTGGTAATGGTGTAAACTAACAGAGGGAATCCCAGTGCTACCTGGCAACATGGAATGTGGGTGTGGCCACCATTCTTGTATCCCATTGGTCAGAAAGAAGCATGAAAGAATGGTAGTGTGGCCAGAATCCTGTGAAGCATGCAGCATGGGTGGAGTCAAGAAAACAGCGGTTCATAGTTGTTTGTTTTTAGGGCATGGCATACATCATTCCAGGCTCTTCTTGCTTTGATTGTCTCTGCTGAGAAATCTGAGGTGATTCTAATTGGTTTCCCTTTATAAGTGATTACCCTTTTCTCCCTGACAGCTTTAAGGATCTTTTCCTTGTTCTGAGTTGATCCTGTGTGGATTATAATGTGACGGTGGGATGTCCTATTCTGGTCTGGTCTATTTGGGGTTCTAAAGGCTTCTTGTATCTGGACAGGCCTATCTTTTTGCATGTTTGGGAAGTTCTCTGCTAGGATCCTGTTAAACAGATTTCCTAGACCATTAACTTCTGTTTCTAGGTGTTCCTCTACACCCATTATCCTTAGATTAGGCCTTCTGATGGTGTCTTCCAGGTGTTGGATAGATCTATCATATTTCTTGGACTTGTCTTGTATGGTTGTATGTTCTTGAACTCAAAGCAGACACTCTGAAAACATTACAGGATGGAATAGGAGAAACCCTGGGTCTCCTTGGCTCAGGCCGAAATTTTCTGAATAGAGACCCGGAAACACAACAAATCAAAGAAAGGCTGGACAAATGGGATTGTATAAGGTTGCAGAGCTTCTGCAGGGCAAATGACATAGCTAGCAAGATCAATAGAAAGCCCACGGACTGGGAGAAGATCTTTACTAGCCATACAACGGACAAGGGTCTCATATCTAAAATATACTTGGAACTCAAAAAATTAAACCACCCAACAACAAATCCTCAAAGAAACAACTGCCCAATAAGTAAGTGGGCGAAAGACTTAAAGAGAAGCTTCTCTGAAGAAGAAAGAAGGATGGCCAATAGACACATGAAGAAATGTTCAACATCCCTAACCATAAAAGAAATGCAAATCAAAACAACATTGAGATATCACCTCACTCCAGTTAGAGCAGCAAAAATCAAGAACTCTAACAACAACAGATGCTGGAGGGGATGTGGACAGAAAGGAACCTTACTTCATTGTTGGTGGGAATGTAAACTTGTTCAACCACTTTGGAAAGCAGTATGGAGGTTCCTCAAAAGACTCCACATAGAGCTCCCCAACGACCCAGCAATCCCACTTTTGGGCATTTACCCAAATGATCACAAACAAGGCCACACTAAAGCTACCAGCACAACTATGTTTATTGCAGCATTATTTACCATAGCTAAGACATGGAACCAACCCAGATGCCCCTCAGTAGATGAATGGATCAAGAAGATGTGGTATATATACACAATGGAATTCTATGCCTCCATCAGAAAGAATGACATTTCCCCATTTGTTAGGAAATGGAAAGGCTTGGAAAAAATTATATTAAGTGAAGTAAGCCAGGCCCAAAGAAACATAGGTCCCATGGTTTCCCTTATTTGCAATATCTAGTACAGGTATGAGTCAAGCGGAAAAAGTCAGATAATGTGATGTTAGGAAAACAAAACCTCAAATATGTATTTTAATGTTTTTGTTTCTTTCATGCATGTGTTTCTAATGCATTTATAAGATTATTGCTTTGTTGCTTTGTATGTCCCTCCCCCACAGTGTAACCCCCGCTTTCACTATATTTGATGTCAGTATAACATGTGGAGGAGATGGGGACAAACAAGTCGTTTAAGGATTCAGGTGGACCTGTTGCAACAATGAGAAGTACAAAATGTCATGTCAAAACCAGCTTTACAATGTCGGCGAGGGGGGAGGGGGGGTATGATTGGTTGGGAGGGAGGGGGGAGGCTGGGAAGGGAGGTGAAGGGTAAACAAAGGAGGAGGCTGCAATGCTTGGTAAGAAATGTATGCATTATCCTGCCCATGTAATTGTAACCCCTCTGTACAGTATGTTCTCAAATAAAATAAAATAAAATTTAAAAAAAAAAAAAAAAAAAAAAAAGAAAACAGCGGTTCTCCCAGCCCTTTTCCCAGGGAATTCTGTCCAATTCAGTTGGGGACAAGAGGGTGACCTGCTTTAGCTGGATGGCTACACAGATTGTTGTGTATTTCTGTTTGTTGCCAGTCCCAGACCTTGAACTCAGGGTCTGGGCACAGTCCATGAGCTGCTTTTGCTCAAGCCTGGTCCTCTACACTAGAGCCACAAAGCTTCTGGCTTTGTTGGCATTGAAGTTGTACAGGGGTCTCAAGAATTTTCCTGCTTAGGGTTACTTTGACCATGATCCTACTATCACAGCCTTATAAGTATCAAGGAGGTCTGCTGAGAGCCACTGGTGCCTGCCTAATCACTGGTCTTGTTTATGTTCTTGGACAGACTGGTGAGTTCCCTATCCTCAGGTTGAAGTGGTGGGAGCTGGAGCCCACTATTCGAATCCTGGTCCTGCCACCTCTAAATGGTAGGAGATCCTAAGAAATTTGTTCCTATCCATATGATTACCAATGGAATGTGATGTAAGTCATGATTGAACAGTTCTTGAATAATTCTAGGATAAAATTATACACAATTATATTACACGACATTGATTGATTTTAGTTAATATTTTATTAAGTATTTAAACAATCACATTCATTAAATGGAGGCATAATGAAATACCTAAGAATTGGGCCTCACATACTATAAAGGTGACATTTTTTCTACCAGGACTGGGAGTGGAACTCATAGTCTGGGTAACCCTGTTGCACTGTGTGGGAAGGGGAAACTTGCTTCCTTGAAGTCAAGAAATTCAAGTCTGTTCCTTAGGCCTGAAATCGATCCCCAGCAATAGAAAACACCCTATTCATGTACAATTTACATATATGTTTTATAGTTATATACATATGTTGACTCCATATTGTGTTCAGTGTAGTTATTCTATTTTTTTGTTTTATTCATGTATTGACCATTTATTATATTGACTATTATAACAAATAGAACATTGACTACATAGGATATAGGTCTACATATGTATTCCACCTCATACCTGACACACAGAAGATTCACAGTAAAGGAAAACATGTGTCACCATCAGCTTCTTAATCCACGATTCATTGTTTGGAAATGCTGGCATCTGAACTCATGGCCTACAAGGCCAAATTCATGAATGGGTGAGTGTAAACACGCCATCCTGGGGCAAATTGAGCTGACAGGTTGTTCCCAGGACCTGAGAACGGGCCCCAGGGGTTAACCCAATAAGAACAGATTGACATGCAAATGGCAGTATGCTAATAAATTTATATCTTTATAGAGTGCCAGAGATGTCTATATATTATTCGGTTACATAGAATATATTCCTACCAGTTCCTGGGTATTTATTATGCGTCCATGTTATTAATGTTATTGTTTTCATCCTTAAAATATTAATGAAAGCACTCAGTGTCCTGAAATTATTGTGTTCCTGTAAGTAATAATATTCTTTTAATGCTTCATAAATATTAAATAAAATCAACCAGCCTTCTGAAATGATGCTGTTTAATTTTATAGGATCATGATTCCTGATCAACTCATTCAACTGTGACATTGACAAAATTCTAGTGTTATTCCTTTGGATGGGAACCAGTTTCTTAGTACCTCCTGCCATTTGGTTGGTGTCAGGACGGGGATTCGAAATGAGGGCCTATGTTGCCACGTGGGCTTATGGCTTCCCTGATAGTCTGCCAGCCTTCAGCAATGCAACATGAAGTAACCTTTGCAACAGTGTCATTCAGACCCAGAAGGGTCACTGTGCAAAGGAAAAAAACATAAAAGGCCACATTTTTCTGTGCATTGTTTTCCCTACAACACCTGGGGCTCTAGGACCCCAGCAGCACCTGTGTGTCCAGTAGCTGCACCCCATCCTAGGGTTATCGAAGCTAAGGCAGACTTGCTACGACCTGAGTTCAGGCCCCATGCTGAGAAAAAAATTAGCTCCCTGGCTTGCAATTCACACAGTTTATACTTACAGGCCTTGATTTGAACTCAGGATCTGGGTAAATCTGCAGCAATGTGGATAAAGGGGAAGATCACCTTACATGAAGATAAAAAAGTCAGGCTTGTTCACTAGTCCTGAATTCAAGACCCAGCCCTGGAAAACATACTATTTATACGTATTGTAAAGATAGGATTTATACTTACCTATAGATGTTCAGTCCATACATGTCTTCTGTGGTTGTTCCTTGTATCTTTTGTTTTATTCATTTATTTACCATTGATTTTACTATGATGAAACACATTCTGTTTAATACATTGATGAAAAACTATCACAGAACATCTAGATTTGGAGAAATGTTCTCCATTATGCCTGACCCCCAGAATTCTCAGAGAAAAGGAAAACAAGTTTCACACTCTCCTTCTTACTCCACAATCCACTTGTTGGTAGTGCTGGGATCTGAATTCAGGGCAGAGCAAAACAAATTGGCCAATCAGTCAAGGTGATCATACGAACCTGTGAGCAACTAAGGAGTATGACCATTCCCAGAATCTGACATTGATCCCCAGGGTGGTCCACTATAGTCATAAATTCATAATTTAAACATAGGATCTATATTGACATACATGTTTGGACAGCATCTTGTGTTCAGTGCAATTATTCTCCTTATTTTGTCTGTAATTCATGGAGGTATTGTGTATTATAATAAATATGGTGACAGGTATAACTGTGCTGACATGGATGATAACCTGTTCTGATAGTTACAGGGTTGTCTATCGTATTCTCCATCGTATTTGAGACGCAGGACTTTCAAAGGATAGGATAAAAGGCACTACGACTGGCTTCTGACATCAGGATGAATCTTTTGTCAGTGCTGGGATTTTAGCTCAGGTCTGGGTAACTCTGTTGCACTGTGGGAGAAGGGGAAGCTCACCATCTTTGAAGAGTAGAATGTCAGGTCTGGTGCAAGGCCTGATTTGAAGCCCCAGCACTGGACAAAATAGCAAGCCCACCTTTTTAAAACATAGGATTTCTCTTTAACTGCAGGTATGGTATGCATCTTGCATTCAGTGTAGTTATTCTTTTTATTTTGTGTCTTTTTCAAGGATGTATTGTGTATTTTATTGCGTATGGGGTGACAGATATAACTGTGCTGACATGGATGACAACCTATTCCCATGGCTAAGAGTTGCCTATATAGCATTCTCCATCCTCAATGAGACCCAGGACATTCACAGGACAGGAAAACCTGTGCCACCATAGGCTTCTCACATCAGAATGAATCTTTTGGTTGTGCAGGAATTTGAACTCAAAGCCTAGCAGGCCCAATTGGTGAATGTGTCATGGTGAGCACACCAGGCTTTGAGCCACTAAGGAACTAGACCATTCCTGGGACCTGAGATGGAGCCCTGGTGGGGGCCAATATAGTCATAAATTCATAATTAAATAGAGGATCTATATTTTCAAACATGGGTGGGCGGCATCTTGGGTTTGGTGTAGTCATTCTCTTTGTTTTGTGTCTTATTCATTGATGTATTGTGTATTTCCTTGAGTATAGGATGACAGATATAACTTTGGTGAACTGGATGACAACCTATTCCCATGAGTATAGAGTTGCATATACATTCTCCTTCCTAGCTGATCCCCAAAACTTGCACAGTACAGGAAAACAGGTTCAACAACTGGCTTCTCACATCCGGTGAATTTTTGGCAGTGCTGGGATTCGAACTTTGGGCCTAGGACGCCCAACTGCCCAATGGGTCCATGTGATCACACCAGACTGTGAGCAACTAAGGAGCTGGGCCATTCGCAGGAACTGAGACCGAGCCCCAGGGAAGCCAAAATATTCCCCAATGATCATTGAAACATGGGATGTATATTCACATCCGTGTGTGGACTGCATTGAGTGTAGTTATTCTCTTTATTTTGTATGTTATTCATGGGTGTATTGTGTATTTTCCTGAGTATATGATGACAGGAATAACTGGGCTGACATGGATAACAACTTATTCCTATGGCCACAGGGTGGCCCATGCATTCTCCGACCTAGCTGAGATCCAGGACTTGCACAGGACAGAAAACAGGTGCAACGATTGACTTCTGACATCAAGATGAATTTTTTGGCAGGGTGGGGAATCTGAACTCTGGACCTAGCAGGACCAAGTGGTGAATGGGGTCATATGAGCACACCAGCCTTTGAGCCACGAAGGAGCTAGGCCGTTCCAAGGACCTGCGATCGAGCCTCCGCCCCCAAGGGGACAGCGGGGAGCACAACAATCATCCATTCATAAGGTGAAGGCAATATGGAAATAAGTACACATTAATATAGAGTAGGAGAGATGGTAACCTGTGGTGGAATCCAATCTGTGTGACTACCAATTCTTGGATCTTTCCTGATGCCTCCATTTCATACTGTGATGATTATTGTCATGCTTCATCAACTGTTCTTTACAATCGATACCCCATGAGTCTTGCTATCATTTCCTACTTGCATCATGCACAAACTATTCATTCAAGGATGAGATCAATCACATTCCATGACTCATCCCAGGTCCAGAAATGAGTATCTTAGGATCTGCTGCCATTTCTTCTGCATAGAGGGGCTGAATTCAAGCCTCAGGCCTGGAAAAGATACTCCTTATATATATATATATATATATATATATATATATATATATATATATATATATATAATTTGGTCCACTCGTGGGCCTGAACTCTGGGCCTGGGCGCTGTCCCTCAGCTCTTCACCTCAAGGCTAGCGCTGTACCACTTGAGCCACGGCGACACTGCCGGCTTTTTTTTCTGCTTATATGGTGCTGAGGAATCAAGCCCAGGGCCTCATGCATGCAAGGCAAGCGCTTTACCATTGAGCCACCTTCCGAGCCCTCCTTATATATATTTTAAAGATAGGATTTATACTTCCATACAGATGTTCAGTCTATATTGTGTTTGGTGTGGTTATTTATTTTATTTCTTGTTTCATTCATTTATTTTATTGACTCTGATGACATCTATACCATTTATTACATTGTTTACATCCTGTCACATAACATCCCAGATGTAAGATGTGTTCTCCATCATGCCTGGCAGTGCCAGGATCTGAACTTAGTGCCTAGCAGGCCCAATTCATGATTGGATGAGTTTGAACATGGCAGCCTCTAGCAAATGAAGATGTCAGGTGGTCCCCAGACTCTGAGATCTACTCCCAGGTTTGGCCAAAACAGTGATACATGGATAAGCAGACAGAGGTATACAAATATATATATATATAGGTAAAGAGTTCCATAGTCGTCTATGATAGAATGACACCTACTATGTTCCTACCAACTCTTAGATATTTATTATACCCCAATTGAAGAAATATTATTCTTTTCATGCTTAATAAACTATTAATTATGCTCAATCAGCATTCTAGGATTATTGCATCCAATTTTAGCGTAGACCGATGTATAAAATACTCTTTCAATCAGTATTCCTATGCTTAGGAATGAGCCTCTTGTATTCTCCTGCGATTGATGTCAGGAATGCAATTTGAACCCAGGGCCTATGTTGACAGGTTGGACTATGGCTTCACTGATAGCCCACCAGCCACCAGCAATGGCAGCTCAAGTCCATATTGCAGCTTTGTCATTCAGACACAGGATGGTCACTGTCCAAAGAAAAAAATCGTAAAACCCCAGCTCTCTGCAGGTCACCACTTTTTGTGCTTTCCAATGATTTTTTCTTCCTGAAAGCCCTCTGGGCCCAGGATCTGAGGATGGGCTATGGGACCAGAGACTGCACACCAGCAAAGGGAGATCCAAGCTGAAGTAGAATTTCCATGACCTGTGTTCAAACCTCATGCTTGGTCAAAAAAAATATATATAGAAAATAATTATTTAACTAAATTAGAAAAATAAAGCTCTCTGGTTTGGAATTTCTGTCAGTTTTCTTTTCTAGCCTGGGATTTGAACTCAGGGTCTTGGTAAATCTGTAGCAATATAAGTGAAGAGTTGCCATTACTTGAGTTCAAACCCCGTGCCAACCAAAAATGAAAAACTAAGTCACTGACCTCGGCAGGGGGAGGTAGTTGTGGATATGGGAGGGAAGGGATGGTAGGGGAAAAACACAGGAGTAGTAAACAATTCTCAATAAGAAATGTACTCATTACCTTACTCCTGGAACTGTAACCCCTCTGTAGAACATTTTTACAATAAAAAATATACAAAAAAAAGAGAAACAATGTAGTTCTCAGAGAAGCACTTTGGAGGTAAGGGAAGGACGTTTGAATAGCTGTACAAAACTCTAAACTGCTTTTTTTAATGTCCAGTATGGAACTGAATAAACATAACTGCTTCCATCGAAACAATTAAATTACTCTCTTGGAACTGGGGCCAGTATTTCTGCCATTGCTAGTTTTTGAACTTACCGTCCAGGTAACTATTTTGCAACATGGGTGAATGCGAAGCTCATTGTCCTTGAGGAAAAGAAATTCAGGATAGTGTTCCCAGGGCCTGAATGAAGGCCCTGCAATGGAAGAAATATTGCTATACATGTGTAATATATGATATATACATATATATGCATGTTAATTTCATATTATGAATTTTATTATTGATTTTGTAATGTATTTTTCTTTGATTCATTTATTCATTATGGTATTTAGTATTATTATACACATAATATTATATTTTGCACATCTATTATAAAATTATACAGAATAATTTAGGGCATTGACCCATTTTAATTAACATTTTATTAAGTGTTGAAACATGATACATAATTGAATGGAAGCATTTGTCCCAGTCTTCACCTATTTAGAGTCCCTCCTAAGTATGAGCTTTGAGTTCAAGCCCAAGTCTGGCAAAAAAAAAAAAATTGAGCCTGGTGAGATATATTATTCTGGAACTCAGAGGAGGGCCGAAGTTATAGTAAGAGGTAGGATAGAGAGCAGGTGCTGGAGGCTCACCCCTGTAATCTACTCAGGAGGATGAGATCTGAAGATTCCAACTGCAAGCAGGAAAGTCAATATGAGACACTTTTCTCCAGGTAAACACCCCATAAGCCAGAAGTAGAGCTGTGGTTCAAGTAGAAGAGTACTAGCACAGAGCACAAAACCTCAGGGATAGGATAGCATCCAGGCCCTGAATTCAAACCCCAGGACTGGCACACACACACACACACACACACACACACACACACACACACACACACACACACAAACACAAACACACACAAACACAAACACACACACACACACAAACACACACACACCAATATAGAGCATTTGCCAGTCAGCCTGCACAAGTTCCATCTCTAGCAACTCAATATGAAAAAAAAGATGGAGAAGGGAAGGAAAGATTTGCTCCAGGAAGTGATATAGCCAGTGCCAAAATTCCACAGTAGTTCTAATATGTGGGTACAAGACAGAGAGCCTCAGGCAGAAGGTATAGCATGGGCAAAGGTCCTGAGGTGTGCTGTAGATCAGGTGGTGTGAGTGGTATGAAGGTTTTTTGGCTTCAGAAAATTCTGGCAGGAAATTCAAGGCTGGGTCAACGTTGACTTTTGTCATAGGGCAGAGGGTGGGGTCCTAGAATGGTGCCCAGGGGGAAGCTTAACTTGGCTTTTCGCCAGGGACCCAAAGCCATTTCCTGTGGTTGGAAACCTGTTTTCCCAGCTCCTGACCCTCAGGCCTCCTTTGCATGGAGGAGTCAGGGCAAACGCAGGGAAGAACTCTTGCTTTAGAAAAGCTTCTAGCCCAATACAACCAGTGGCTCAACCCCTGTAAATCCTAGCTACTCAGGAGACTGAGATAGAGATCGAGCGTCATGCCAGCTCTGGAGAGGAAATTAATGAGAGTCTTCTTGCCGATTAACTACCAAAATCCAGAAATGGAGCTGTGGCACAAATGGTAAAGTGGTCACCTTGAAGGAAAAAAGAGACCAGAGCCAAGACCCTGAGTTCAAACCCCAATACTAGCACAGGAAAATTAAAGAAAAGCTTTCAGGAGCTCCTAGTGCCAGATCATCAGGCACAGGTGGCTCAGCCTGTCCTCCTAGCTCCTCAGGAGGCTGAGATGTGAGGATCACGTTTCAAAGCCAGCCCAGGCAGGAAAGTCTGGGAGACTCAGATCTCCAAGGAACCTACAGAAAACCGGAAGTTGCTCTGTGGATCAAGTGGTAAGGTGAAGAGCTGGGGGACAGTGCCCAAGCCCAAAGTTCAAGCCCCATGACCAACACCTGGCTTGCTTAGACCTTACTCTGTAGCTCTAGGCAGAGTTCTTTCCAGTTGGTCCCTGAGGGTCTCCTAATATCTAGGTGTCCTACAAGTCTTGATAGCAGCCTGTTTGGAGGCCATTGCCTACAGAACAGGACACAGTAGCAGAGAAGTATCCAGCCGTGGGGCATGAAGATCATCAGAATGGCATCTGTCATGGGTGCAATGCGGATCAGAGCAGTAAATCACTATCTCAGACCACAGTTCTGGGCCAGGAGGGGCAAGAGCTGTAAGATGTCACACCAGATAATGAGAGACTGGGATAGCCAGTACCTCAATGTTCTGAGGCATTAGTTTTGCCCTGGATGAGCTGAGCCCATCACATGAGTATCACGACTGCAAATTTGTCATTCAGACCTTGGGCAGGTGTTGAGTTGGGCTCATGAAAGTTTTGTAGGCTCAGGAGTCCACAGCCAACTGGCTGCTGCTTGTAGCAGTCACTATCCCAGGAGTCCGAGGGCTCAGTGCCCTGCTTTCCTCATCAGTGCTTGGGGAAGGGGGGCAGATGAAGGTCTGGAATCATGGGCCGACTACCAAAGAGCAACCCTAGTGTCCTTCACTTGATCCTGTAGCCCCATGTTGAGATCGAGGGGCAGGTTCCATAGAACTTACTGCCATGGCCCAAACCCCTCAGCCTAAGAAGTACTTAGGGAGAAACCACTTGATCTGGCTTGAGAGTTTACTGTGACTATGACTCAGGACTGCCCCCCAATTGTAGCTCAGCTCATCCAGGGCAAAACTAATGCCCCAGAACATTGAGGTACTGACTATCCCAGTCTCTCATCCCCCAGTTCCCTGGGCCTGGAATCTAAAGTATATGCCTCTGTATTCTGAGAATCTAGAATTGTCTAGAAGGACCTGAGAGGGCCAGCTTTTGCCAGAAGATAGATTTGCCTACAATAAGGTATGTTGACATTTCCTAGACATTGAACAATACATCCAAGCCACCTTGGCCTCACCTCTCATGTAGCCCCAGATTATCCTTGTTTGGGGAGCCTTCAGTCAGCTATCAAGGTCGAGTTGGCCAGAGCCACTGGCAACCACCCTTCCCCCACACCACTGCCAGCCTGCTGGGAGTGGGAAATGCAGCCAGGGTCCCAGCTGAGAAAAAGACAGGTCACAGCATGAGTCACCCTGGCTCCCAGAGGCAGGAGAGAACATATGCCAGCCAGCCCTGAGGACCCAGAATCCCCTGGATGAGGACAAAGATATGGACAGCCAGACTTGTGTCCCAAGGAAAAGTTGGAATATGTAGGTCTCTGGCAATTTGGGACTCATTGTTGACCATGATAGGGGACTAAAGACAAGGCCATCCAAGGTCAGGAAGAGGCAGAAAAGCACCCAGGAAGTGGGTAGAGAATGATCAGGGAAAAATACACACACATAGAAACACACACACACACACACACACTCAAACACACACACACACACACACACACACACGGGTAGCCCAAGGACTCAGCAGTCCCTGAGCAACTGAACATCCCAAACTCCAAGAAGATGGCACTACCATCCTCAGACCAAATGTTGACAAAACTCAGAGCCTCTCACACATCTGGAATGGCTCATTAAACAGCATGGCATTTCCTACTGTACACCCCACTATGAAGAAAACTCAGCCACAGCATTTTGGTTGTCAGTCATGGGGTTTGAACTGTGTGCCTGCGTGCTATCCCTCAGCTCTTCAGTTGAAGGTATGTGCTCTACCACTAGAGCCACAGCACCAATTCCAGTTTTCTGGTGCTTCCCTTGAGTTAACGTCTCACAGACTTTCTTACCCAAGCTGGCTTTGAACTGTGATCCTCAGATCTCAGCCTCCTGAGTAGCTAGGATGACAGTTGTGAGACACTGGCAGTGCCAGGTTTCAGCCACCTTCTTACAACCAGGGGAAATCCAAATTGTCAGGCCATAAAGCACATGCAACCCTTCACTTTCAGACTTTGAAACTAGTATCCAAAGCCATTCTTCCTTGGTTGGAGAGAATATAATCGACACTACCCTCCAACCCTACTCCCATTCTCCCACTCCCTGCCTAAGATAGGCCACAACCTCTGGAGTTCTTGGTAAGACAACGCCCAGCCTGCTGTAACTTTACACTTGGGCAAACGTGGGGAATTCTTAGAAATGTCTGTACACTGAGGCCAGAACTTGATGTCCCAACAACAGCAACCCCACTCCTTCAGCATCTCTGGCAAGCAAGGGGTGTCTTTCTTTCTTGCAGTCCACACACGGATGTGAATATACATCCCATGTTTCAATGATCATTGAGGGCTATTTTGGCCTCCCTGGGGCTCGATCTCAGTTCCTGGGAACGGCCCAGCTCCTTAGTGGCTCACAGTCTTGTGTGATCACGTGGACAACAAATGGGGCCATTTCTTGTGTGGGTTTGAACTGAGGATCTGGGAGCTGTCTCTCTGAGTTTTCATGCTCAAGGCTGCTACTCTACCACTTGAACCACAGCTCCACGTCTGGATTTTTGGTGGTTCCATGCATAGAAGTGTCTTATCACCTTGCCAGCTTATGGCTGGCTTCGATCTTTGATCCTCAGATCTCTGCCTACTGAGGAGCCAGGATGTCAAGTGTGAGCCTGAGCCAGACAGGCTCCAGAACCTTTCCTTTGAGCTTCTGTTTATCTCGTGTCAACTAGCAAGCCCTAGTTAAAATAGTCATTTATAGAGGATCATGTTCCTCTCCTAGGTCAGTTAACCCAAGGAGATAAAGTATCTTTGGAAAAGGCTAGTCAGAGTTGGCCTAGGTGAGTGTGTGTGTGTGTGTGTGTGTGTGTGTGTGTGTGTGTGTGTGTGTGTGTGTGTGTGCATGTGTATGAGTTTCAGGGATACCTACCCCCATCTCTCTGGTGCTTCTTTCACCCAGAGGTGAGTACATCCAGGATCCCCACCCCAAGAAAGGGGGGTAGTGGAAGGTACTTAAGGTCACATCAAGTGGGATGATCTGAATTCTATCCTGCAACTGAAGCCAGGAGAGATAATAGAGAGAAGGAGAGGTTTAGAGGAACATCAAGGGAAACCCCTTACCTTTGGTTACAAGTACCAGAGAAAAGACTGTATCCATCCTTTTTGGTAGTAAGATAACAAGTGTCCACTATTCATTTTTTTTTTTTTTTGTGAGTCCCAGGTCTTGGATTCAGGGACTCAGTTTCATCCCTGAGCTTCTTTTACTCAAGGCTGAGGCTCTATAACTTGATCCACAGCACCAAAACTGGCTTTTTTCAGGGTGGGGTGAAGAAGGTCGTTTATGGGAGATAAGAATCTCGCAGACCTTCCTGCCTGGGCTGGCTCTGAGTCACGACCATCAGAACTCAGCCTCCCGAATAGGCCGGATGACAGGCGACAGCCACTGGCATCTTGTTGGGTCTTCGTCCGCACAAAAGACAGACGGGGTCTGAGGAAAGGAAAGGTAAGTGAGGCGCTCTCCTGTTCCCCAGCCTCCCTCAGCCCGGGAGACAATCAGACACAGCGGGGAGCCAAATCCAGCAGGTAAAAAACTCGTTTATTAACAGAGAGCAGCCCCTTTTAAAGTCAAAAAGGGCGGGTGGCATGGTAAGGGAGGAAGAGGAACCAATCACTGTCAAGGTCACACCCTATCATTCACCTGAGCCTTCACGGGCTGGTTAGGCACTGATTGGCAGGTCAATTGGGCTCTGCCCACGCTACTCTCTCCCAGTGCCATCTTGGCTGCCCATGTGCTCTACAGTAAATTAGGCTCTGCCCACTCAACCCCCTCTCAGCGCCATCTTTGCTGCCCATGTGCTCCACAGTACCTGACTGCCACCATCCATTCATAGTCCCCTAGATCCAGTGCTGGACTACCTGCACTGCATCCTCCTTTTTGTGAGTTGGAAGCAGACCTGTGTGGGTTTGATTCTTCAACCGCCTACCTACCTTTGAGCATTGTTCTGGCTCAATCTGATGCCGGCTTCCTCCTTATCCACAGGAATGACTTCGCGCTGTCACAGAACAAATGTCCCCCAGGAGGTGTCGAACCTGGGGTCTTTCCTCTGCACACTGACTCGACTCCCTGAAATGACACACTGCAGCAATGTGAAGTAGACATAGAGTGAATTCAGTTTCTTATAATCAGGGTCTGGCCAGATAGGTGGCAGTGAGGATCAGAGGCTCAGGATAGTGCTGTTCATTTGGACAATGCGATGCCTCCTCATCCACTTTCCTTTAACTGTCTTAGCAGAGGGTAGTGGGGAAAGACTCACCAGACAGACTGACAATGAGTAACCATCACGGTCTACCCCGGGCACAGAGGGGCTTACCTAAGGGAGCTAGTTCCACAGTCCAAGTGGGAATGATCATGACACCCAGCCTACCTCCAGAATGAGAGGGTCACCTTGGGTCCCAGCCACATGGGAACGCTGAGCCAACTTCTCCAAGACAAATTCAACAAGTTACTGAGAGAGAGACAGAGACAGAGACAGAGAGAGAAAGAGAGAGAGAGAGAGAGAGAGAGAGAGAGAGAGAGGGAGAGAATTACACTTAAGCAGGCTGCCGGTGGCACAGGCCTTCAATGGTAACTACACATTGAGATATGAGGATCATGGTTCATAGCCAGCTGAGGCAGGAATGTCTGTAAGACGCTTATCTCCAAAGAACCACCAGAAAACCAGAAGTGGTGTTATTGCTCAAGTGGTAGAGCACTAAACTTGATCTGAGCAGCTTGTGGACAGTGCCCAGGCCCAGAGTTCAAGCCCCACGACTGACAATAAGTGGACTTCCCACCACAAGAAATGGACTGAATAGCACCCATTGTCCTAGGGAGCATGGCCGAGAAGTCAGGCCAAGCTTCCTGTCTCCTGGGGGTCATGAGTAGGTCACCCAGCTTTTCCCTGCCTCATTTGCCCCAGCGGCAAAGCTGAACAGTGAAGGATCCCCTTCCTCATGAGGATAGGGTAAGGATGAAAGAGAGCCATGTTTTGTTTCATAATCCCATACCTGTAGCATGATAAATAACAAGCCCCTTCTGAGTCCTTTCCAGGTATCTTCTTGTTATATGCTCACAGAATTGCCAAGAAACTTATCTGATGACCGTTGCCTCTATGCCTGGCCCTGCCCCAGATTTCCCCTTGTATTGATCCCTTGTTTCCTCACAACTGTCCTGTGAGGAGACTGAGGACCAATGGTTCCAGGCTGAACCCAGAACTTCAACTGTGGTCAAAAATCGGCTGCTGTGGACTAAGAGTTTGGGACAGTAATCTAAACCGATGACTGAGCATGGTGCTACATATCTACCATCCCAACTACAAAGGACCAGGCATGGTGACACCTGCCTGTCACAGGAGTACCATGATCCAGCCAAGCCTGAACATATGTGGAGTCTCTATCTCAGAAATGTCCAAGACAGAAAGGCTTGGCTCCCATGGAACAAGACATGATTGGAAAGCCTAAGCTCTTGAGTTCAAACCTTAATATACCAAAAAGAATCTGAGGCCTGGTGCCAGAGGCTCATGCCTATACTGCTACCTACTCAGGATGCTGAGATCTCAA
The DNA here is from genome assembly GCF_019054845.1 of Dipodomys spectabilis. NCBI lineage: Eukaryota > Metazoa > Chordata > Mammalia > Rodentia > Heteromyidae > Dipodomys > Dipodomys spectabilis. The sequence goes on from NW_024870741.1 coordinate 115,223, forward strand.
GATCGCAGTTCAAGATTTAAAGTAGGGTTGGCCTTGCCCATCAGACGTCATGATGAGATGACCCAGAGTCTGACCCATGCCAATAAGGTCCATACTAACAGGGCTCACAGCCTTAATAAGTGCTAACCACGCTCTCTGTCCCCCTGGGGAGCCAACCCCTAAGGGCCCCACCCCCAGGTCCTCTCGTGCTCCCTCTGCCACCAACCAGGCCCAAGAGAGTAGACAGTTCCAGATCACAAAGATCCCTTGTTCTTATAATTTAAAGGTGCTGAGTCCCCTTCAAATGTCTCACCCTTCCAAGCCCCCAGACCTCAGCCACAAAGTCCATGCACCCCCCCAATGACAGCGGTTAGAAGTTACCAAAGGGTCCAGCACTCCTTGTAACAACCAACTTCTACACACACACACACACACACACACACACACACACACACACATACACAGAGCCATCACAGGTGGCTCCTGTCTGTCATCCTAGTTATTCAAGAGGCTGAGATCTGAGGATCACTGTTCAAAGCCAGCCACTCAGGAAAGTTTGTGAAGCTCCTATCTACACTGAACCCCAAATAGCCACAGGTGGAGCTGTGGCTCAAGTGTCAGAGCTCTAGCTTTGAGCAAGATATCTCAGGGACAGCACCTAGGCCTTGAGTTCAAGGCCCAGTTCTTCTACCTCCAAACACACACAATCACAGACACAGACAGTCAGACAGACAGACACACACACACACATATGATAGCCCAAGGATTCCGCAGTCCCTGAGAACAGAAACATGAACTCCCTCAATTAGGATCAGATCCCACCCACTAGAAGGTGGCAGTACCAACATCAGACCCACTGTAGACAAAACATTGAGCTGCACATATATCTGGAATGTCTCATAGACCAGTATGGCACTTCTTATCATGCACATTGCTATGTGGAAAACTTAGTCACCTCTTTTTTTGTTGTTGGTCAAGGTGTTTGAACTCTGGGCCAAGGTGCTGTCCCTCAGCAATTCAGCTGAAGGTGAGCACTCTCCCACTTGAGCCAAAGCAACACTTCCTGTTCTCTAGTGGTCTATCATCAAGTCTCACAGACTATTCTGCCCAAGTTGACTTGTAACCACGGTCCTCACATCTCAGCCTTCTGAGTAGCTAGGATGAGAGTTGTGAGCCACGGGTGGCTTCTGGTTTCAGCCACCTTCATATACACAGAGGAGACCCATCTCGTCAGTCCGCAAACTTTTTGCAACCCTTCACTTCAGATTTTGATACCCAGCATCCAAATCTATCCTTCAATGGAGAAAATAAAGACAAAACAATCACACCTGCACCCCTTCTCCCACTCCCTGCCTGTCACAGGACACATCCTCTTGAAGCTGTGGCTTCAAACTGGGGCAAACTTGGGGAGTTCTTACAAATATCTTTACAGTGAGGCCAGCACTTGGTCTCCCAAACACAGCACCCTCCCAACACCCCCACACCTCCACCATCATTTGCAGGCAAAGATGTCTTACTTTCTTTCTTTTTTATGTTGTGGGGCTTGAACTCTGGGCCTGGGTGCTGTCCCTGAGCATTTCAGCTTAAGGCAAGCACTCAATTGCTTGAGCCACAGCACAACTTCTGGTTTTCTGGAAATTCCTTTTAGGTAAGAGTCTCAGGGTCTTTCCTGATCAGGCTAGCTTTGACCCGTGATCCTCAGATCTCACGTCCTGAGTACCTAGGATAACAGCCATGAGCTACTGGCACCCAGCCAAACAAACTTCCTTTCCTGTCATCCTCTCCCTCCAGGAGACTGAAATCTGAGGACTGCAGTTGGATGCCACTTAGCAGCAAGGCCCGTGAGAACTCTTTATCTCCAATTAAACATCCCAAAAAGCTGGAAGTGGAGCTGTGATTCAAATGGAGCAAAGAAGATAAGATCCATGCCCTAGTTTCAAGCTTTTTCTAGCATAGACCCACCCAAGATAGGGAAGCAAGTGGGCACATGGGAGCTCAAAGCTAACCCATAATACTCAGGACTCCCAGAACAGACCCCATCCAGCTCTGATTCTCTAGATTCTATGTCCTACCCCATGGCAGTCTTAGATGGGACTGACCATGCACCAAGTTGGGACATTCAAGTACAATCTCATACTGAAGATCCCCTGACCTTATCACTCAGGATCTCTCGCTGTCCTGCCTGAAAACTAGGCAGTGAGGTAAGATCTAGTTATCCACCACATGATATGGGAACCAAAGGGATTCCTGGTCAAGGGACAGAGACTGGGGGGATCTAGCTCCCTCTTTGGGAGGTGAAAAGGGCTGTTCTATCCCAGAAATTTTCCTATGTTGTGAGTGTTATCAAAGAAACAACCCTGCTCAGACAACAGTGCCTCTGATTTTTCCACCAGCCTCTACCCAGCTCTGCCCCACCTTCAGCCTGCCCTCTCGGAATCCAAGATCTGCCATCTATACTAAAGAGTGAGCCAGCCAAGAGAAGCACTTCCTGCCCTCATTCCCAGGATGTCCTGTGTCAGTGGCATGCTTACCTCAGTCTTTGGTGAAGGAATGAACACCGGGAGTGATATCGTCAGATTGAGCCCTGGAAAGTCCTAGTCCCTAAGGGTGTACTGCACAGGCATCCTGCAGTGAGCGGCAGCCAGGTTGTCAATGATGATCCCAAGGTGACAGGACTTTTAATAGCAGTGTGGCTGGATCAAAGGCTGGTAGTCTATGTTGTCAGGCGAGGTCATGGCTCCAAAGGACTGACACACGTGACCCAGGATCATTCTCCCTCTTCAAATTCCTACTTATACTTTGATCCCCCCCTTGAAACTCTCTCACTCCAATAACTCCCTAGCCCTTGGAAACTTTCGTTTTATCTGACCAGAAAATAAACTCAATGAGGCTGGGCATAATTGAAACCTGGTGACCCACTCTAGGTTCTACCCGAGGCTGGTTCCTTATATTGTCAGTGACCACACAGCTCCTGGATGGCATGAAGTTTCTGAGGGGTCAGTGGCTTGGTCCTCCATACTGGCTTTAGGCTCTGAAACTGTCCACACATAGATTGTGAATAATTGGCTCCCTTGATCCAGAGACTCCAAACCATGGCTTGCATGTTCTCTCTTCTTCCTTCCTTTCCTTTTTTTCTCCCTCTGTCCTTCCCTCCTTTCTCTCTTTACTTTCTTTGTGTCAGTTCTGGGCCTTGTACTCAGAGCCTAGGTGCTGTCCCTAAGCCTTTTTACTCAAGGCTAGCAGTCTATGGCTTGAGCCACACATCCATTTCTGGTGTTTTGTTTTTGGTACTTAATTGAAGACAAGAGTCTTACAGGCTTTCCTGCCCGGGCCAAAAGCCTCAATCCTCTGATCTCAGCCTCCTAAGTAATTAGGATGACAGGCTTGAAGCACTGGCATCCAGATCAATCCAAGGTTTCTTCATGGGCTGTGGAACCAGTCCTGGAACTTTTCGTTGTCTATGACCCCCCAGAGCCTCGTGCATACTGTAATGGTTTGTTGGTTAAATAAATGAGCATCTGTCTATGACAATACTACAGAAAATCCCATCTGATTCAGGTAAGAATCCTCTATGGGGGAGTGGGGAGAAAGCCTGACGTAGCTCTCCCACAGTTCTCCCTCCTCCCTCTTACCCACTCCTGGTGCCACAACACTTAACTGTTTTGGCTCTGAGGGTGTGAGCCACTATGTACTCACTACATTCCAGGGCCTCTGGGATGCCTGTCTTCTCAACGATCTCTGTCCAGCAGCTGACCAGCTCTGTGGCACTCAATTCACCATGGAGGTGTGAATGTGTTTGCTGTGAGCTGAATGGCTGGCTCAAGGGGACTCCTGTCCTCCCCCTGGGGCCAGCCAGGATTGTCCACCACATGTGGCCCCTAAATTTCATGTTGCAGATGAAGGATTCTTGAGGTAGCCTGGGTTCTCTGAATCTCCCAGAGTCCAGTACAGGTGCTGGGAATCATCTCTGCTCATTGCTGGCAGGCTGGGGATGGTGAGGTCACAATGTCTGTTCCCCATAATGTCCTCGATTGTGGTCATCACCCTAGAGAGATGCAACAGCTGCCAGAGAAAGGCAGTCAAGGCATAACGTTCAAAGCAGATGACAATCTGGCTTGGGAACTCTGCCTGTGCCTCTTTGAACATCATTGTTTGATGGCTGAAATCATTCATCTAATTTGATCCATAATCCCAGGTATTAGTGGAAATTGCCAGCTTAAATAAAAAAAAACCCTGGAAAATGTGGTATTTAATTTGTCCCAATCAAACTTAAAGGGTTCCAAAATCAGTGGTCCCCTTTTCCTTCCAGACTGCCTATAACAGGTTACAGAAACTGGCATTCAGCCAGCCCTAGCTAACTGCCACCTCCTGATACTGAGCAGGCTCCAGCAGGGGAAATGGACTTGCCTACCACTGTCCAGCTGGAAACAGCCCAGGCGGGACACAGACTGGATTCTGCAGGACTCCAGGGAGGATTGACACTGAGCACTGCCCCAGGAGGGTGTCCTCACCACCAGTGGGGGCCCGCAACCCTGTGTCAGAATGCCCACAGAGACCATTAATGCCCTAGATATGGTTCCCCTCTCATCCACTGTCATGGTGAACCATCTGTCATGTCACACCATACGCCAGTTCCCAAAACCTCATAGCTTCACAGCCCCTGCCTTATCATTTCCCTCATCTCGTTCCCTAATTATGTTGGGCAAACACATTCTAAGCCCTTGAATTACCTCCAACTAAACACACAAGAGCAGAGTGGCTTGAAGAATGTGGCTGTGATCTCATTCGCCTCATGAAACTTCTGGCTGGGGATAGAAGGACAGGTGTCCACTCCAGTCCAGGGTTCACACAGTTCTTCTAGAGGAGGCTCACTCTGGCCCAGCAGCTATTGTGGGCTACAGGAAAGGGGGAAGAGAGAGGTGGAAAGGGGAGGAAAGTAATGTCTACTGAAATCTTCCATAAAGGAGCCATGAAACTGTGAAGGAGAAAACAAAAGTTGTGGTTGGGCTTGTACTTGGTATTGATGAAGAACAACAACAACAAATACACACACACACACACAGAAATAAAATGTTTTTGCTGTTTTTAGACATGGTGACTTAAATATATTTTCATTGTTCTCATCTCCCTGCTCTCCCAACACACACACACACACACACACACACACACACACACACACACACACACACACCTTCCGAATGGTGACAGATAACACTTCCATGCAGCACCTGCAATTTGCCAACAGATCACTCACCTGAGGACAGTCAGGCTGTACAAGAAGAAAGATTCTCTCTCTCTCTCTCTCTCTCTCTCTCTCTCTCTCTCTCTCTCTCTCTCTCTCTCTCTCTCTCTCTCTCACACACACACACACACACACTCACTCACACACACACACACAGACTCAGAGTAGTACCTCTCCTAAGTTTGTTGATTCCTCATAGGAGCACGCGGGTTCCCATTCTCTGTTCCCTTGTCAGAACCAAGGACTCCCACACAAGGGGAGCTCCACTCTAATGACACAGCACGAACCCGCCTCTCCCCTTCTCCAGGGCCAGACCCTTCCCCTTGGGAACAACCAGCCTTAACTCCCCATTCACCAAAACCCTATGCCAGGATGCTGGGTGAAGTAATCCCCAGAGAGGTGGGTCCTCAGAGCAGGACTGAAACAAGCAGTGGGTCATGGGTTCCCAAGGGGGGTGTCTGACCCAGGGTGGGGGCGGTGTTGAGGAAATGGATGGGGTCCTAAAGGCTACATACATGCACAGACTCCTACTTCCAGCCTAGATACTTCTGGGCAACTGGGCAGATTCTTGGGGAGGACAAGGAGACCAGATGGACAGGGAACACTGGCAGATGCTGGCAGAGCTGGGAAATGTGATCACCCTGTGAGTACTGTTGACAGCTGGGGTGGGGGGATAGGCTGGGTATATGTGTGTCTGAGGGCGTGTGTTCCTCCCATATATTCACCTACTATCTGACCCCCAGTGCCCTCACCTCCCTAGTGGGCTTTTCTGGGACCCTCCTCAGATGAAAGGGTGACTGAGCACAGAGGACAAGTGCTCACATAGCAAGGGAGGCCTATCTTCTGCATCCAACATCCCCCACTCCCAGAAAAAAAGGAAAAGACCCAATAAGGCAGGTGCAGAGGTGATGTTCCCCACCTCTGACTAAAGCCACCAGGTTCCCACCAGGGAGAGGAAGGGTGCAGATGTGGGACTGTGTGGCTCCCACTGCTCCAGCCAGGGGCTCAGTGGTGACCCCTTCTCACCCATTCCTACATCTCCCCATTTCCAGGGATACTGGCCACGAGGGATGGGGGTGAGTTCCCAGAGTCAACACCCACTCCCCAACCCCCCACTCCTGGGGGCATTTGTGGCAGAGTCAGGGCTGGCCTGCCTGGTGCTGGGGAGGCATGGTTGGGACACAAGAGGGAAGGCGGGATTTGCAAGGGGGGGGAAGTGGGAGTGATAGGGGGAGGTCGCAAGGTGCTGACCTGCGATCGGCCACTCACTTGTGCTGCTGGGAGAATCTGTAAGGCTGTGGTTCTGTGTGCAGCGTGCAGCAATGGTGTGAGGGATGTGCCTGATGTGCTGGCTTTCTGTGCTCTGTACTCCTGGCCCAGACCAATGCTCCCAGAGCAGCAGAGGTTTTGAGGCCGCCATCCCTGGTGCATGTGCCTGCTCTTCTCTCTGCTCTCTCTCTGCCCCCACTTTTCTCCAGGGCTGCCCGGCCCCTGTTGCACAAGTGCTGTAGTCCATGTGTGCCCCTGGCTGCAGCAGATATGTGCCCCCTCAGCCACGCCCTGTCCTCCCCTGGGTCACGCCTCCTCCCTCCCTCAGCCACGCCCCCATCCCTGGCTTTGTGCTGTCCTGACTCTGCCCTAAGTCTACCAGGCCATGGCAGAAGCAGCCTCACCTCAGGTCAGGGCTTCCCCCCAACCCCAGCAGCTCCCCGGGTGGGGGGATTGAATCTCCACTCAGCCCAACGGAGGACTCTTCTCCATCCACCCCACACACCAAGCTGGTGCACGGTGTCTCTGTATGTTTGTGTGTGTGTGTGTGTATGTGTGTGTGTGTGTGTGTGTGCGATTTTTGGGGATACCAACCTTGCAAGAACTCAGAACGATTTTAAAAAATAGCACAAAGAATCCTGTGTAATGGACTCAGCACAATAGCAACCTTTGGGATCCTCATGGTAATCTAATGACTAGTAAGAAAAGACATGCCATTTTAACATCACTAAACTTACATATCATAGTAATATGACATCATATGTCATAGTGACATTATAGACATATTGTGAATGCCTATTCTGTGATTTCATTCTATTTCAAGTGAGCAATATTGGTGGATTTCAGAAATCCATTGTGACCTCAAAGCCATTGTGATGTGAAAATCCCTTTGTGACATCACAGTGCCATTGTGATAGTAACCTGTTGTGACATCACAAACTGGTCCTGTCCATTGTGACCTCATCACCAAGGTGACATCACAAAGCCGTTATGATATCACATTGCTGTTGTGACATTACAATCACCTTGAGACCTCCCAAACCCATTATGACATCTTTAGCACCTTTGAAAAAACACATGGCCTTTGTGACATGACAGTCCCTTTGTGTACCCATATCCTCATTGTGAAATGTCAATTGAGATCAGATATGCCAAAGAAATATCACAAAGTATTTACAATATAATTATAGGTGTGACATCACATTGTCATTGTGACAAAATCAGCTCATTGTGACATCACAAATCTGTAATGACATCATACCACTATGACATCACATTGTCATTGTGACATCATATATACATTATGAATGCCTATTATGTGATTTCATTACATTTCAAATGTGGCATGTGGATTCATATCAAAAACACATTTTGACTTCATAATCATTGTGACATCACAATCCCTTTGTGATGTAACATTGAAATTGTGATATCTCTAAACAACTGTGACAACTTAAACATGTCCTGTCATCAAAAGTTTTGTGACATGTTGCCACTGTGTTATGTTAGGCCCATTGATAGCTCAATCTATTTTTGACCTCACATTATTTCAGGAATGACATGAAATATTAGAAATATACTTTGACATCATGAGCATAGTGACATCACACTGCTAGATGTAATGACCATTGTGTCATATTGTCACATCACAAATCTGTTTTGACTTCATTACATTTGTGTCAACAAATGCTTTGGAATCCTCACAAGCCCATTCTAAATTTATATACTCATTGTGAGTTAATGACAATTGAGGTCTGGAATGTCATTGTCACATCATCAATCTACTGTGACATCACAAAACAATTTTGAACTCATCACTATTATAGCATCACCAATTAATTAGAATTTGACATCATATTGCAATTGTGATATTATTGTACCATCATGCTTTCACAAACCTATTATGACCTAATCACATCTTAGAAAATGCATGGCCTTTGGGACATCAAGCTCCTTCTGTGAACTTGTATCATTGGGAACTTGTAGCAATTGAAATTTGAAATAATATGTGATATTACAAACTAATTTTGACATCATTAACCCATTTTTATATCATTAACATTTTGACAACCAAAACCTGTTAGGAACTTTAACACTTTTGACAAAAAACATGGCGTTTGTGTCATCACAGTTCATTTGTATATGTCATGGTGACTTCATTCTCATATCCTCACTGTAAACTAATAGCAATTAAGATCTGACATACCATTGTGACATCAAAAACCATTTGTGCCATCATCACCAGTGTGATATCAATCATTATGACACCATCAGCACATTGTGACATCAACAAGCTACAGTGACCTCATAGCATTATGACATCACATTGCCATTTTGCTGTCAGACACATTTTGAATGTATATCCTGTGATTTCATTCTATTTAAAATGTGGCATGTCAGTTGATATCAGTAACACATTGTGACCTCATAACCATTGTAACGTTATAAACCATGTGTGACGTCATAACTGGTGTAACATCACATTGTTGTTATGACATCTTTAGCTTATGGTGACGTCACAAAATGGCAATGACATTATAACATTTGCCATTATGTCATTGTGATATCATAGTCACATTATGAATGCCTAATCTGTGATTTCATTTTATTTGAAATGTGGCATGTGAGTTGATATCAGAAACTCATGCTGATTTCACAACCATTGTCACATCAAAATCCCCTTGTGACATTAATTTGGCAACGTGACATCACAATAGCAATGTGATGGAACTAAGACATCATGATATCAAAATGGTCATGAACACACAATGGGTTTCTGATAACCGACATGCCACATTAAAAATAGAATCAATAACATAATAGGCAAACACAACGTGTCTATGACATCAGAATAACAATGTGATGTGGCAATGCTATGATGTCATTGTAGTTTTACATGTCAAAATGAGCTGATGGTGTCATAATGGCAACATGATGTCACAATTATGATGTCAGAAAGGATTTGTTACGTTTCCTTGGTATGTCTGATGTCAGTTGTCATTAGTTCCCCATGAAATTATGGATACAAAAAAGGTTCTGTGATGTCACAGAGGCCATGTGTGTTTTCAAAGGTGGTTATAAGTCATAATAGTTTTGGAATGGCACAATGTGATCCATAATGTCACAATGGAATGAGATGTCCCTTTGGGTATTGATGTCATCGTGGTGATGAGGTCAGAATGGCTTTATGATGTCACAGTTTGTTGTAATATCAGAATGATCCAATTTCAATTACTCATAATTCAATATGAGGATACCATTTGATAGAAGAAGCTTCATAGTGTGAGGTCATACTATGTGAAAACCCAACGGGACAGTGATTTCACAATGACAATGTGATGTCTCAACATCATGTTATAATAATGTTCTGATGTCACAATTCGTGATGCCATACTGATGAGGAGGTCATAACTTAGTCATAACTTGTGTGAAATGCTGCCATTAGGATATTTTGGCTTTTAGTAAGCTTATAATCTGTTTTGAAACATAATAATTCAGGTATGACATATGATATCAGAAATTGACTCTGACATCATGAACATTGTGACATCACGAACATTGTGACATCACATTGGTAGACATCAAGATCATAGTGGCACATTATGAACTCACAAATCTGTTAGGACTTCATCATATTTGTGAAACACATGACTTTAGAGAAAACACAGTCCCTTTGTGAACTCATATCTTCATTGTGAATTAATGACATTTGAGATCTGGCATGCCATTGTGACATTTCCAACCAATTGTGACAGCACAAACCTATTATACTAGAAACACATTGTGATCTAATAGCCATTGTGACAGCACAATCCCTTTGTGACCCCACATTTCCATAGTGATAATACTAACCCACTGTGAAATTCCAATCCTCTCAAGCCCAATCCAGGTATGAAATGTGATACTCGAATCCAGTGTGACATCTAGATCATGGTGACATCACACTGATAGATGTTATGAGCATTTTGTCACATTCTGACAACACACACCTGTTAGGACTTCATCACTTTTGTGAAAATACATGCCTTAGGAGACATCAGAGTCCCTTTGTGAGCTCATGTACTTATTGAGTTAATGAAAATTGAAATCACATGTGTCATTTTGATATCACCAACCCATTGTGACATCACACACTTCTTGTGAACTCATCAGTGTGGCATCATAAATTATGATATCAAAACATTATTAAGTCATCATATTGCAACATCACATTGCCATCGTGATATCACTATCCCATTGTGTTTTTAAAAACCTAGTATGTCTTCATAGCGTTTTAGAAAATTCATGGCCATTTATACATGTCTTCTTCTGTGAACTCATATCTTCATTGGACATGTGAAACTGGACATGTGATTATGCGATGTGACTTCACAAAACTATTTGATATCATCACCAATGTGTCATCACAAAACCATTGTGAGCTTTCATTGCCATTTGACATCACTATCACATTGTGACATTGCAAACCTATTAGGACCTCTTATCACCTTTGAAAAAACACATGCCCTTTGTGACAACACAGTCCCTTTGTGGAACTATACCCTCATTATGAACTGACAATTGATATCAGACATGCCAATTTAACATCATGAACCCTTTGTGACATCACCAGAGTGACATAACATTTTCATTTTGACAGCATCAACTACTTTTGACATGACAAAACTACAATGACAAGATAGCATTATGAGATCACATTGTCACTGTGATGTTATAAAAAGATTGTGAATGCCTGTTTTTAATATTTTTTTGTCGGTTGTGGGGCTTGAACTCTGGGCTTGGGTGCTGTCCCTACTCTTCAGCTCAAGGCGAGTGCTTTATCACTTGAGTCTCAGAGCCACTTCCGGTTTTCTAATGGTTTTTATTGGGAATAAGATTCTCATAGACTTTCCAGCCTAAGCTGGCTTTAAACCGCGAACCTCAGATCTCAGCCTCTGGAGTAGCAAGGATTACAGGCGCAAGGCACCGGCACCCAGATTTTTCATTTTATTTCAAATTTGACATGCGTGTTAATATCAGAAACATAATGTGAACTCATAACCATTGTAACATCATAAATCAGCAATGACATCAAATTGTCATTATGACACCATCAGCTCATTGTGACATAACCAAACGACAATGGCATCACAGCAATATAAATTACTGTGACATTGTTACATCATAGACTTAACAGTGTGAAGGCCTATTCTGTGAATTCATTCTAGATGAGAAACCCATTTTGACCATATAACCATTGTGATATCACAATCCTTTGTAACATCACATTGCCATTGTGATATCATTAATCTGCTGTGCCATCACAAACCAGTCCTGTCCTTATAAGTTTTGTGACATACTGCCATTGCCATATATTAGGCCCTTTCTGAGCTCATAATCTGTTTTTAATCTGATATTTCTGGTATGACAGGTGATATCGGAAATCCCCGGTGACATCAAACTGCTAGATGCCATGACCATTTTGTCATATTGTGACCTCACATTTCTAACACAACATGCCTTTGGAGACATTACAGTCCCTTTTTGAACTCATATATTCATTGCCAATTAATGACAGTTGAGATCTCCCATGCCACTCTGACATCGTGAACCCATTGTGACATCACAAACTTATTGTGACCTCATCATGAGAATAGCATCAACAACTAATTGTTGTATCAAATCATTATTTTGACATGATATTGTGGTATTGCTGTTGTGATATCACTCTCCCATTGTGTTTTTACAAACCTGTTATGGCCTCATCAGATCTAAGAAAATTCATGGACTTTGAGACTTCAAGCTCTTTCTGTGTACTCATGCACATATGACCTCTAAGGCAAGGAGAAAATCCATCGAGTCACATTTAATATAATAAAACATTTTTCACTAGAAAGGGGACTGTGATATCCAGGTTCAAGGGCAGCATTGACCACCAAACCTCAGACCTCCAATGGGCAGCTCCACCCTTTCTTAATTGTTCTTTAAACCACCAACCACAAAATTATGATCTCCAAAGCTCCAAAGCTCAATGGGCAAGGCTTTTTTCTTTTCCATTCTTCCCTCCTTCTCCACAGACCTGTCATTCCTTCCTCGTCTTTCCCTTTTTCCCTTCCACCACTTCCTTCTTCTCTTCAGGCCTCTCCACTCTCCACAGGCCTGCCCTACTCTGCCCCAGTGACCAATTGCCAATCTTCGGCTTTCCCTCAGCTTCCCCCCTTCTCAGGTTTATCCTTTCCTGCTGTCTCACAACTTTCTTCCATCCAGGTAACTCCCATTTTTATCTCCCCTTACAATGCCCTGAAAATGCAACTTATATATAGGTTGTACCCCTCCTCCCTCCAATGGATCTCAAGACTAACAGCTTTCAGCCATCACTTCCAAAACTGCCCAATGCTCAATCACTTCTTGACAGCTCACCGTGTGAGGCTTGAAACCTCCACCTTTGGCAGCATTCCCCACACTCTCCGGTGGGCCAAGCCAAGAATTTACAATGAATATAGGCTCCCACAGATAATTCTGGCCCCACTGGTTATTATAGTATCCTCATAGTGAATTAGAAGAAATTGAAATTGTCTATGTCACTGTTATATTACAAACTTGATGAGACATCTTTAACTCTTTGTGACCTCATCACCTCGGAGACATCACAAACGTTTTGTGATATCACATTGCCATTGTACCAACATGATCACATTGTGAAATCCCAAACCTATTATGACTTCAGAAGCTTTGAAAGAAAGCATGGCCTTTGTGACATGACAGGCCTTTTGTATACTCCTATCCCCATGTTGAGCTAATGACAATTGAGATCAGGCATTCCATTTAACTTCGCAAAACCTTTGTGACATAATCACCAGTGTAACATCACATTGTCATCATGACATCATAAAACAACAATGACATCAAATCACATGTAATTGTGATGTCACAGATACATTGGAATGCCTATTCTGTGATCTCATTCTATTTCAAATATTGCTGGTGGGTTGATATCAGAAATACATTGTTACCACATAAGCATTATAATATCACAATACCTTGATGACACCACATTGCCATTATTATATCACTAATGCACTGTGACATCACAAAACAGTCTTATCCTCATAAATTTTTTGACATGCTGCCAGTGTGATCTCTTTGGCCTCCCTGAGTTCATAAATTGTTTAACTCATAATACTTCAGGCATGACATGTGATATCAAAAATCCACTGTGGTATCATGACCACTGTGACATCACACTGCCAGATTTCTTGACACTGAGTCACATGAGGACAACACAAACGTGTTAAGACTCATTACACTTGTGCCAACATATGCCTTTGGATACATGATTATCCATTGTGAACTTATATAGTCCTTGTCAATTAGAGATCTGGCATGAGATTGTGACATCACCAACCCATTGTCAAATCACAAACCTATGTGACCTCATCACCTGTATGGCATCACCATTTGTAACTTCAAAACCATACTATCTCATGTAATGGTAGCATCACATTGCCAATGGGATATCTCTGTCTCATTGCATTTTCACCAGCCTATTATGTCCTCATAATATTTTACAAAATTCATGGCCTTTCTGACTTCTAGCTCCTTATGTGAACTCATATCTTCATTGTGATCTAGTAGTATGAAATTGGACATGTAATGGTGATATTACACATTCATTGTGACATCACTACCCAAGTGTGACCTTATCATCACTTGACATCACAAACCCATTGTGACATCATATTGCCACAGTGATATCATGATCACTGTGTGACACCCAAAACTGTTGTGACCGCTTAGCACCTTTGAAAAAGCACATGGTGTTTGTGATATCATGGTCCCTTTGGGTAACCATGTTGTCATTATGAACAAAGACAACTGACACCAGACATGCCAAATTACCATTACAAACGCATTGTGACATCACCTCCAGAGTGAGATCACATTGTTGTTATAATACCATCAGCCCATTGTTACATCCCAAAATGACAATGACATCACATTTTCATTGTGAGGTCCTAGAGACAATGCGATTGCCTGTTCTGTGATTTCATTCTATAACAAATGTGGCATATAGGTTTATTTCAGAAACCCATTGTGACCACACCATCATTGTGACATTACAATCCCTTTTTGACCTCATATTGACATTGTGATATCATTAATGCAATGTAACATCACAAACCTGTCTTGTCCTCATAAATTTTGTAACAAGCGACTACCTTGGCTGGGCTGGATGCGGAGAGCTAAATTCAGTCTCAACCACGAACCCTCAAGCCTCCAAAGAGCAGTTCAGCCATTTGTTAACTGGTCTGCAAACAACCAACCGCCAAAATAATGATCTCCAAAGCTCCACACTTCAAAGGACAAGGCTGTTTTCCTATCTCTTCATTCTCCTTCTCTATAGATCTGTCCTACCTTTCAGCTCTTTTCATTTTTTTCCTTCCAGCATTCCATTCTTCGCTTCAGGCTGCTCTGCTCTTGACAGGCCTGCCCTGCCTTGTCCAGGTGGCCAGTTGCCATCCTTCACCTCCTTCTCTCTCTCAATTTCCTCTCCTCCCAGGTCTTTGCCCTCCAGCAGTCTCATCACTTATTTCCATCCAGGCCTTTAACCTTTTTCTCTCCCCTTCTCTTGCTCTGAAAATGCAGCTTATATATAGGCTGTACCCTTCCCCAACTGCAATAATTTCTTGCCTTCCAGTTTTCAATTATCACTTACCAAATGTCCATGCCCAATCACTTCTTGGCAGCTCACCATGTGGGGCTTGACATCCTATCTCCTTCAGCAGCATGTCCTGCCCCCTCCAGTGTCATGCACCCCCCCTTTCAATTGGTCCAGATTAGGAGACCATGATGACTATCTGTTCTCATGGATTATAGGGGCACTGCTGGTTATTCCAGTGTCCTCATGGTCAACTAGTAGCAATTGAAATTGGACAAATAATTGTGATATTACAAACTTGTGACATAACTAACCCATTGTGACCTCATCACCACTATGACATCACAAACCCATTGTGACTTCACATTGTTGTTTTTGATACCAAGATCACATTGTGACATTTCAAATCTATTATAACCTCTTATAACATTTGAAAAATACATAGCTTTGTGATATCAGAGTCCCTTTGTGTACCCAAAGCCCCACTGTGAAATATTGACAATTGAGAATCAGACATGACATTTTGACATCCAAAACAGTTTGTGAGATCATCATAATTGTGACATCACATTATCATTTTTATACCATCTACTCATTGTGAAATAACAAAACTATAATGACAGAATTATAACTTCACATTGTCATGGTGATATCATAGACACATTATGAATGCCTTTTCTGTGCTTTCATTCTATTTCAAATGTGGCATGTAGGTAGATATCATAAAAAATCAGGAACTCATAATCATTGTGAGATCACAATCCCTTTGTATATCATGTTTCAATTGTGATATTACTAAACCACCGTGATATCACAAACCTATCCTCTCATGATAACTTTTGTGACATGCTGCAATTCTGATACCTTAGGCCTTATTGTCCTCATAATCTGTTGTTGACCTCATTAGATTTATATATGACATTTGATATCACAAATTCCCAGCGACATCATGACCATGTTGGCATCATACTGCCAGATGTCATATCCATTGTGTCAAATTCTGACATCACAAAACTTTTAGAATTTCAATATATATGTGACAACACATACTTTTAGAGAAACCACAGTCCCTTTGGGAACTCATATACTCATTGTAAGTTAGAACAATTGAGAATCATAATGTCATTGTGACATGCCCAACACATCACCAATATTTTGTGACCTCACAACCAATGTGGAATCATCAACTAATATTGACACCAAAACAATATTTTGACATGATGTAATGAGTTGACATTGTCATGGTGATATCACTCTCCCATTGTTCATTCACAAACCTAAAATGACCTCCTAACATTTTTAAAAATTCATGTCCATTAGTACTTCCAACTCATTCTGTGAACTTGTATGCACATTGTGAAATAGTAACAATTGAAAATGGATTTGTGTTTAGATATTACAAATCATTATGACTCAAAAGCCCATTGTGACCTCATCACTACTGTGTATCATAAAGCTATCATGACCCCTATGTACCTTTGAAAACACACATGGCATATGTGACATCATAGTCCCTTTGTGTACCCATATCCTCATTGTGAATTCATGACAATTGAATTCATATATGCCATTGTAACATCACAAACCTTTGTGACCCCATCACCAGTGGGACAACACATATTCATTATTACACAATTACCTCCTTGCAACATCACCAATTTACAATGACCTCATAGCATTATGACATTTATTGTCATTGTGATGTCATAGTCACATTGTAAATGCCTATTCTCTTATTACATTCTATTTCAAATGGGGCATGTGGGTTGATGTCAGAAATGTATTGTGATCTTATAAATATATGGCATCACAATCACTTTGTGACATCACAGTGCCATGGTGATATCACTAACACACTCTGATATCACAAACCTGCCCTGTCCTCATAAGTCTTGTGATGTGCAGCAATTGTGATGTCTTAGGCCCTTTATGAGCTCGTAATCTGTTTTCAACCTTATAATATTGCAGTTATGATATATGATATCAGAAATCCACTGTGACATCATGACCATTGTGACATCACACTGACAGACATCATAAACATTGTGTCACACTGTGACATCACAATCCTCCTCTGACTTCATAACGTTTGTGAAAACACATGACTTTGGAGATACCACAGTCTGTTTTGAACTCATATTCTCTGTGATTTCATGACAGATGAGATCCATTATGCCATTTGGTTATCACTAATCAATTGTGACAACATAGACCCTTTACCATATGGCATCACCAATTAATTGTGACATCAAAACCTTTTGTAATGTCACAATGTGACACGATGATCATGACATCTGTCAGTGTGATGTCACAATGGTCAAGATGTCACAGTTGATTTCTGTTATCTCAAGTCATACATGAAATATGAGGTTGATAACAATTTATGAGGACAAAAAGGTCTAAGATATCACAGTGTCAGCATGTCACAAAAGTTATGAGGACAGGAGAGCTTTGTGATGTCACATTGTGTTAGTGATATCACAATGGTACTGTGATGTCACAAAGTGATTATGATGTCAAAATGGTTTGTAGGCACAAAATTGGGTTTCTGATATCAAGTCTCATGCCACATTTGAAATACAATGAAATCACAGAATAGGCATTCACAATGTGTCTATGATGTCACAATGAGAATTGTTGTCATAATGAGATTCTGTCATTGAGTTTGGTGATGTCACAATGAGCTGATGCTCTCATAATGAAAATGTGATGTCACACTGTTGAGGCTG
This sequence comes from Dipodomys spectabilis, assembly GCF_019054845.1. Lineage (NCBI taxonomy): Eukaryota > Metazoa > Chordata > Mammalia > Rodentia > Heteromyidae > Dipodomys > Dipodomys spectabilis. Next base: position 133,080 of record NW_024870741.1, read on the forward strand.
TCACAAACAATTTTTGATGTTATAATGGCATTTCTGATCTCAATTGTCATTACTTAACAACAAGGATATGGATACACAAAGGGACTGTGATGTTGAAAAGGGCATGTGATTTTCAAAGGAGCTAAGAGGTCATAATAGATTTGAGATGTAACAATGGAATCATCATGTAACAATGACAATGTTGTCACAATGGCTTTGTGATGTCGTGGCGGTGATGATGTCAAAATGTGTTTGTGATGTCACAACGAGTTTGTAATACCACAATCAAATTTCCAATTTCAATTGCTACCAGTTCACAAGGAGGATACTGTAATAATTAGCAGTGCCCGATAATCTATAGGGTCTGATAATCAGCATGGGCCCATCTCCTGGCCAGCTGGGGAGGACAAAGAATGCCACCAAAGAAGGTGAGGCATCCTGTGGGAGGGACTGGTGCATTAATCACCATGTGTTGAGCTGTTAAGAAGTTATTGGGTTGTGGGCAGTTTGGGATGTGATAGTCAAAAACAGGCAGTTGGAGTGGAGAAGGGGTACAGACTTTATATAGGCTGCTTGTTCAGAGCAATAGGTGAGGAATAAATTGGAAGTTACAATCCATTTATAAACCTCAGAGTTCAAGCACTAGAAAGAATGAATATGACCTTAAAGGAAACTTTAACTAAATTAAATACAGAAACTGGCAATGGCTAGGTAAGCCTCCTCCACTTCACTCTCCTTTGAGCAAGATGTAGCCCTTAAGTTAATGGATTCAATCCCTTGAAATACTTTAGTGTAGAACACCCCTTGGGTTCCTAAAATTAGGAAGGCTATATTAACAGAAATGTCTAACTACAATCTGCAGGTTTTACAACATATTCTTTTATGTACCTATCCTTTGGTAACCAAGGCCCAACGGCCGGATAAGAAAAAGTCCAACTGAAGGGGAGGGACCAAGAAAGTGATGGAACAGCAGGGAAACACCACAGCTCTCTCCAACCAAATACTGAGTTTGGATTTCAATGCTCTGTTTCTCCAAGTGACCCACAAAAAAAGGCAATTACTAAGAGAGATAAAGGAAGTGCAAAAAGAAAAGGGAAAAACCTACAGAGACAGTAAAGTGGGAAGACCCTTCCCCCACCCTTTGTTGGTGATGGTGCTCCACGTTGCGCAGCTTAAGTGACCGGGTTTTGTGCCAAGCTGCTTAAGTGCCCCGGGTCTGGACCCTCTGAGGACCACACACCCACAAGCATCCCAAGTCTCCCAGGAGACTCCCAAGAGCTGGGCCAACCCAGAATATACAAACAGAAATCTCAGAAGGCAGAGCTGGAACAAAGACTCCCCTCACCCTCTCTGGTATAGCGCCTCTGCCTGCCTGGTACAAGTAGCCCAGCCCAGTCAGGAGCAGTAGCAGCTGTCAACAGTGGCAAACGACCCTAGTCTCTCAGGGTGGCACTTCTGTCCTGCTGGTGTAAATAGCCTAGCCTAACCTGGAACAGCAGCAGCAGCTGTCAGTGCTGGCAAACCACCCAGAATTGGGGCACAATGCCTCTTGGCACTTGCCCAGACCAGCCTGGGACGGCAGCGGCTGAGGTGGGGACAGCTACAGTGAACAAGTCCAGACCCGTGGTGGTTTGTGACTCTCCATACTGGCCTGCATAAGTGGCCCAGCCTAACCTGAGACAGCAGCAGTGGTTAACACCTGACTTGTGGTGGGGTGCCTGGCTTGCATAAGTGGCCCAACTGATCCTGGGGCAGTGGCAGCAGCTGGGGTAGTGGCAACAGCTGTGGCAGCAGCAGTGGCATCAACAGTGACAGCAAACAACTCTGGACCCATAGTGGGTGTGGCACCTCTCCATACTGGTTTGCATAAGCAGCCCATGGTGGCAAAGGCGGTGAACAACCCTAGACCTGAAGCAGGGTGTGGTGCTGAGCATCCTTAGAAAAGACTCATTGGGCTGGCTTTGAACCTGAATACACAGATCTGAGCCTCCTGAGTAGCTAGAATTAAAGGTATTCACACCAGTCGGGTCTTCCTCTTGCAACCCCCCTAACTTTTTCTAAAATAGATAATTTCTTAATTCATACATGGAATTTAAGCAAATACAAAAGGATTGACATAATACTCTGTATTCTATCTGAGCATCGTGGAATCTCCCAGACTTTCCTGCCTGGGCTGGCTTTGAAACGTGATCCTCACATCTCAGCCTCCTGAGGAGCTAGGAGGACAGGTGTGAGCCACCTGTGCCTGGATGATCTGGCCTTACACCACAGTGGACTAGTAGCCCCTGAAATCTTTTCTTTAATTTTCCTGTGCTAGTTTTGGGGCTTGAACTCAGGGTCTTGGCTCTGGTCTCTAAACTTTTTCCTTCAAGGTTACCACTTTACCATTTGTGCCACAGCTCCATTTCTGGATTTTGGTAGTTAATTGGCAAGAAGAGTCTCATTAACTTCCTCTCCTGAGCTCGCTTGACCCTCGATCTATATCTCAGTCTCCTGAGTAGCTAGGATTTACAGGGGTTGAGAACTAGTGGCATTGGGCTAGAAGCTTTTCTAAAGCAGGAGTTTTTCCCTGCGTTTTCCCTGACTCCTCCATTCGAAGGAGGCCTGAGGGTCAGGAGTTGTGAAAACAGGTTTCCAGCCACAGGAAATGGCTTTGGGTCCCTGGAGAAAAGAAAAGCTAATCGTCCCCTTGGGCGCTATTCAGAGACCCCACCCTCTGCCCTGTCACTCAAGTCTACGTTGACCCAGACTTGAATATCTTGCCAGACTTTTCTGAAGCCATAAAACCTTCATACCATTCACACCACCTGCGCTACAACACACCTCAGGACCTTTGCCCATGCTATACTTTCTGCCTGAGGCTCTCTGTCCTGTACCCACATATTAGCACTACTGTGAAATTTTGGCACTGGGTATATCACATCCTGGAGAAAGTCTTTCCTTCCCTTCTCCACCTTTTTTTTTTTTTAATATTGAGTTGCTAGAGATGGAATTTGTGCAGGCTGACTGGCAAATGCTCTATATTGGTGTATGTGTGTGTGTGTGTGTGTGTGTGTGTGTGTGTGCGTGTGTGCGTGTGTGTGTGCGTGTGTGTGTGTGTGTGTGTGTGTGTGTGTGTGTGTGTGTGTGTGTGTGTTTGAGCCAATCCTGGGGTTTGAATTCAGGGCCTGGATGCTATCCTATCCCTGAGGTTTTGTGCTCCAGGCTAGCACTGTACTACTGGAACAACAGCTCTTCTTCTGGCTTTTTGGGTGTTTAATTGGAGAAAAGTTTCTTAAATTGACTTTTCTGCTTGCAATTAGGATCCTTCCTCCTGAGTAGCTTATAGGGGTGAGCCACCAGCACCTCTACTCTACCTCTTACCTATAACCTCGGCCCTCCTCTGAGACCGAGAAGAATATGTCTCACCAGGCTCAATTATTTTTGCCCAGTCTTGGTGTGTGAACTCCACGCTCATACTTGGGAGAGACTCTAAACATGTAAAGACTGTGACAAATGTTTCCATTTAATTATGTATCATGTTTCAACACTTAATATAATGTTAATGAAAAATGAGTCAATGTCCTAAATTTTTGTGTATAATTTTATAATAGATGTGCAAAATATAATATTATGTGTATAATAATACTAAATACAATAATCAATAAATGAATCAAAGAAAAATACAATACAAAATCAATAATAAAATTATAATATGAAATTAACATACATATATAAGTATATATCATGTATTCCACATGTATAGAAATATTTCTTCCATTGCAGGGCTATCATTCAGGCCCTGGGACTCTATCCTGAATTTATTTTCCTCAAGGACAATGAGCTTCACATTCACCCATGGTACAAAAGAGTTACCTGGATGGTGAGCTCAAAAACTAGCAATGGCAGAAATACTGGCCCCAGTTCCAAGACAGTGACTTAATTTTTTTAATGGAAGCAGTTATGATTATTCAGTTCCATACTGAGCATTAAAAAAATAGTGTAGAGTTTTGTACAGCTATTCAAACATCCTGCCCTTACTTCCAAAGTGCTTCTCTGAGAACTACATTGTTTCTCTTTTTTTGTATGTTTTTTATTGTAAAAATGTTCTACAGAGGGGTTACAGTTCCAGGAGCAAGGTAATGAGTACATTTCCTATTGAGGGTTGTTTACTCCTCCTGTGTTTTTCCCCTATCATCCCTTCCCTCCCATCTCCACAACTACACCCCCCTGCTGAGGTCAGTGACTTAGTTTTTCATTTTTGGTTGGCACAAGGTTTGAACTCAAGTAATGGCAACTCTTCGCTCACATTGCTACAGATTTACCAAGACCCTGAGTTCAAATCCCAGGCTAGAAACGAAAACTTGCAGAAATTCCAAACTAGGGAGCTTTATTTTTTTAATTTAGTTAAATAATTATACATACATATGTATATATATATATATACATATATATGTATATATATATATATATATATACATATATATGTATATATTGATTTTGGCCAAGCATGGGGCTTGAACACAGGTCGTGGAAATTCTACTTCAGCTTGGATATGCCTTAGCTGGGGTACAGTCTCTGGACCAATAGCCGATCCTGGGTTCCTGGGCCCAGAGGGCTTTCAGGAAGAAAAAATCATTGGATAGCACAAAAAGTGGTGACGTGCAGAGAGCTGGGGTTTTACGATTTTTTTCTTTGGACTTGACCATCCTGTGTCTGAATGACAAAGCTGCAATATGGACTTGAGCTGCCATTGCTGGTGGCTGGTGGGCTATCAGTGAAGCCATAGGCCAACCTGTCAACATAGTCCCTGGGTGAAATCGTAGTTCTGACATCAATCACAGGAGATCACAAGAGACTCATTCTTATGCATAGGAATACTGATTGAAAGAGTAGTTTATTCATCGGTCTACTCTAAAGTTGGATGCAGTAATCCTAGAATGCTGATTGAGCTTAATTAATAGTTTATTAAGCAAAAAAAGAGCAATATTCCTTCAATGGCGGTTTAATAAATACCTAAGAGTTGGTAGGAACATAGTGGGTGTCATTCTATCATACATAGACGGCTATGGAACTCTTTACAAATATATATATATATATTTGTATACCTCTGTCTGCCTATCCATGTATTCCTGTTTTGGCCAAACCTGGGGGTCGATCTCAGATCCTGGGAACCACTTGACATCTTCATTGGCTAGAGGCTGCCATGCTCAAACTCATCCAATCTTGAGTTGGGCCTGCTAGGCATTAAGTTCAGATCCTGGCACTGCCAGGCATAATGGAGAACACATCTAACATCTAGATGTTATGTGACAGGATGTAAACAATGTAATAAATGGTATAGATGTCATCAGAGTCAATAAAATAAATGAATGAAACAAGAAATAAAATAAATAACCACACCAAACACAATATGGAATGAACATCTGTAAGGAAGTATAAATACTATCTTTAAAATATATATAAGGAGGGCTGGGAAGGTGGCTCAGTGGTACAGCTCCTGCCTTGCATGCATGAGGCCCTGGGAACAATTCCTCAGCACCACATAAGCAGAAAAAAAAGCCTGTGGCGCTGTGGCTCAAGTGGTAGAGCACTAACCTTGAGATGATGAGCTCAGGGACAGCGCCCAGGCCCAGAGTTTAGGCCCACAATTGGCCCCAAAAAAAATTATATAAGGAGAATCTTTTCTACGCCTGAGGCTTGAATTCAGTCCCCCTATGTGGAGGCAATGGCGGGAGATCTTGAGGTACTAGTTTCTGGCCTGGGAAGAGTCATGGAATGTGATTGATCTCAATCTTGAATGAGTAGTTTGTGCATGATGCAAGTAGGAAATGATAGGCAAGACTCATGGAGTATCGATTATTTGTAAAGAAGTTGATGAAGCATGACAATAATCATCACAGTCATGAAATGGAGGCATCAGTAAAGATCCAAGAATTAGTATTCACGCAGACTGGATTCCACCACAGGTTACCATCTCTCCCACTCTATACAAATGTGTACTTATTTGCATACTACTTTCAGCTTATGAATGGATGACTGTTGTGCTTCCCGCTCTCCCCTGGGAGGGGGGCTCAATTGCAGGTTCCAAAGGCTGGGGTGCTCATGTGGACAAATTCACCACTTGGTCCTGCTATGCACCGAGTTCAGATTACCCGACCTACGAAAATATTTATCTTGATGTCAGAAGTCAATCATTGCACCTGTTTTCTTTCTGTGCAAGTCCTGGATCTCAGCTAGGATGGACAATGCTTGAGCCACCCTGTGGCCATGGGAATAAGTTATTATCCATTTCAGCCCAGTTATTCCTGTCATCATACACTCAAGAAAATACACAATACACCCATGAATAGCATACAAAATAAAGAGAATAACTACACTCAATGCACGATGCAGCCACACACAGATGTGAATATACATCCCATGTTTCAATGATCATTGAGGACTATTTTGGCCTCCCTGGGGCTCGATCTCAGTTCCTGGGAACTGCCCAGCTCCTTAGTGGCTCACAGTCTGGTGTGATCACGTGGACCCATTGGGCAGTTGGGCCTCCTAGGCCCAAAATTTGAATCCCAGCACTGCCAAAAATTCACCCTGATGTAAGAAGCCAGTCGTTGCACCTGGTTTCCTGTACTGTGCAAGTTCTGGGACTCAGCTAGGAAGGAGAATGTATATGCAACTCTATAGTCATGGGAATAGGTTGTCATCCAGTTCACCACAGTTATGTTTGTCACCCTATACTCAAGGAAATACACAATACATCAATGAATAAGACACAAAATAGAAAGAATAACTACACTGAATGCAAGATGCATACCACACCTGTAAATAAAGAAAAATCCTATGTTTTAAAAAGATGGGCTTGTTATTTTGTCCAGTGCTGGGCTTCAAATCAGGCCCTGCACCAGGCCTGACATTCTACTCTTCAAAGATGGTGAGCTTCCCCTTCTCCCACAGTGCAACAGAGTTACCCAGACCTGAGCTAAAAATCCCACCACTGACAAAAGATTCATACTGATGTCAGAAACTAAAAATCCCAGCACTCACAAAAGATTCATACTGATGTCAGAAACCAGTCGTTGTGCCTTTTATCCTCTCCTGTGAAAGTCCTGGGTCACAAATATGATGGAGAATGCATGGACAACACTGTAACCTTGGTAACAGGTTCTCATCCATGTCAGGACTGTCATAGTAGTCACCATATTTATTAAAATACACAATACCTCCATGAATTAGAGACAAAATAATGAGAATAAATGCACTGAACCCAAGATGCTAACCAAACGTATATGTCAATATAGATCCTTTGTTTAAATTATGAATTTCTGACTATAGTGGACCACCCTGGGGATCAATGTCAGATTCTGGGATTGGCCACACTCCTTAGTTGCTCACAGGTTCATATGATCACCTTGACTGATTGGCCAATTTGTTTTGCTCTGCCCTGAGTTCAGATACCAGCACTATCAACAAGTGGGTCGTGGAGTAAGAAGGAGAGTGTGAAACTTTTTTTCCTTTTCTCTGAGAATCCTGGGGGTAAGGCATGAGAGAGAACATTTCTACAAATCTAGATGTTCTGTGATAGGTTGTCATCAATGTAATAAACACATTGAGTACATAAATGAATAAAGCAGAAGATACAAGGAACAACCCCACCAAACATGTATGGACTGAACATTTATAGGTAAGTATAAATTTTATCTTTACAATATATAGAAATACTATGTTTTCCAAGTCTGGGTCTTGAATTCAGGACTAGTGAACAGACCTGACTTTTTTATCTTCATGAAAGGTGATATTCCCCTTTATGCACATTTCTGCAGATTTACCCAGAGACTGAGTTAAAATCCAAAGCCTGTAAGAATAAACTGTGTGAATTGCAAGCTAGGGAATTAATTTTGTTCTCAGCATGGGGCTTGAACTCAGGTCGTGGCAACTCTGCCTCAGCTTTGATCACACTAGGATCGGGTGCAGCCACTGGACACACAGGTGCTTCTGGGATTCTACACCCCCACGTGTTGCAGGGAAAACAATGCACAGAAAAAAGGTGCCCTTTTATGTTTTCTTCCTTTTCACAGTGACCCTTCTTGGTCTGAATGACACTGTTGCAAAGGGTACTTCACCTTGCATTTCTGAAGACAATCGAGAAAGACATAGGCCCATGTGGCAACATAGGCCCTCATTTCGAATCCCCATACTGACACCAACCAATGGCAGGAGGTACTAAGAAACTGGTTCCCATCCAAAGGAATAACACTGGAATTGTGTCAATGTCACAGTTGAATGAGTTGACCGTGAATGATGATCCTATAAAATTAAACAGCATCATTTCAGAAGGCTAATTGATTTTATTTAATATTTATGAAGCATTAAAAGAATATTATTACTTACAGGAACACAATAATTTCAGGACACTGAGTCCTTTCATTAATATTTTAAGGATGAAAACAATATCATTAATTACATGGACGCATAATAAATACCCAGGAATTGGTAGGAATATAGTCTATATAACTGAATAATGTATAAACATCTCTGGCACTCTATAAACACACACACACACACACATACACACACACACACACACACATATTAGCATACTGCCATCTACATGTCAATCTGTTCTTCTTCGGTTAACCCCTGGGGTTCTAAGGTCCTGGGAACAACCAGCACCTTAATTTCCCCCAGGATGGCATGTTTGCACTCACCCATTCATGAATTTGGCCTTGTAGTCCATGAGTTCAGATGTCAGTGCTCCCAAACAATGAATCGTGGAGTAAGAAGATGATGGTGACACATGGTTTCCTTTACTGTGAATCTTCTGTGTGTCAGGTATGAAGTGGAATACATATGTAGAGCTATATCCTATGTAGTCAATGTTTTATGTGCCACAATAGTCAATAAAATAAATGGTCAATACATGAATAAAACAAAAAATAAAATAACTACACTGAATGCAATACAGAGTCAACAAATGTATAAAAATATAAAACATATATGTATATTGTACATGAATAGGGTGTTTTCTAGTGCTGGTGATCGATTTCAAGCCTAAGGAACAGACTTGAATTTCTTGACTTTAAGGAAGCAAGCTTCCTCTTCCCACACAGTGCAACAGAGTTACCCAGACTATGAGTTCCACTCCCAGTCCTGGTAGAAAAATGTCACCTTTATAGTATTTGAGGCCCAATTCTTAAGTATTTCATTATTCCTCCATTTGATGAATGTGATTGCTTAAATGCTTAATAAAATATTAACTAAAATCAATCAATGTTGTGTAATATAATTGTGTATAATTTTATCCTAGAATCATTCAAGAACTGTTCATTCAATCATGACTTACATAACATTACATTGGTAATCATATGGATAGGAACAAGTTTCTTAGGATCTCCTACCATTTGGAGGTGGCACGACCAGGATTTGAATTGTGGGCTCCAGCTCCCAACACTTCCACCCAAGGATCGGGAACTCACCAGTCTATCCAAGAACATCAACAAGACCAATGATTAGGCAGGCACCAGTGGCTCTCAGCAGTCCTCCTTGATACTTACAAGGCTGTGATAGGAGGATCATGGTCACAGTCACCCTAAACAGGAAAATCCTTGAGACCCCTGTACAACTTCAGTGCCAACAAAGCCAGAAACCTTGTGGCTCTAGTGTAGAGGACCAGCCTTGAGCAAAAGCAGCTCATGAACTGTGCCCAGATCCTAAGTTCAAAGTCTGGGACTGGCAACAAACAGAACTACACAACCATCTGTGTAGCCATCCAGTTAAAGCAGGTCACCCTCTTCTCTCCAACTGAATTGGACAGAATTTCCTGGGAAAAAGGCTGGGAGAACCACTGTCATCTTGACTCCGCCCATGCTGCTTGCTTCACAGGATTCTGGGCACACCCCCATTCTTTCATGCTTCTTTCTGACCAATGGGATACAAGAATGGTGGCCATGCCCACATTCCATTGTTCCAGGTAGCACTGGGATTCCCTCTGTTAGTTTACACCACTACCAGCAGTTCAGGAAGGTAGAAGGGGCTGAGTGGTGAGGAAGAGTCTCGAGGTGACTTTGGAGTATAGTAGAAAATTGATGCTCCTACCCCCACCTGACTCCTCCCCTCCCTTCACGCAGTGCAGGTTTCAAACCTCAATCAATGTCTAGCTGCCAGCCGGCCTAAATCCCCGACCTGGTCCCTGCCCCTAGTCTTCTGCTCTGGGCCCATGTGTCCACGATGCTGGTGCCAGCGCTGCTGCCCCAATTGAAGCAGCTGCCAACAGCTTCTCCCAGCAGCACAGGTGAGTTTCTATCCCAACAACAACCTACCCTGGGTCAAACACCCCTCTGGGGGAACCATGACCCCCCTGCTTGTTTCTTCTCCACGGCGCTGATGAGCTACCTTTCTGTCTTGAGTATTTCTGAGATAGAAAATAAAAATATGCTCAGGCTGGGCTGGATCACGGTCCTCCTGTGAAACGTATGCTCCACCAGGCCTGGTCCTCTGTAATTGGGATGGTAGACATGTGGTGTCATGCTCAGTCATCGGTGTAGATGGATTATCCCAAACTCAGTCCATAGCAGCAGATTCTTGACCACACGTGAAGCTCTTGGTAGGGCCTCAACCATTGGACCTCAGTCTCCTGACAGGACAGTTGTGAGGAAACAAGGGATTTATCCAGAGCGATCTCTGGAAAAGAGAGGGAATGACCTTCAGATAAGGTTTTGGCAATTCAGTGAGCATATGACAGGAAGATACCAGAAAGGGCTCTGGTGGGGCCTGTTATTAATCATGCAACAGGTGTGGGATTATGAACATGGCTCTCTTTCATTATTGCCCTATCCCAATGAGGAAGGGGATCCTTCACTTTGTTCAGTTTTGCAGCTGGGGAAACCGAGGCACACAGAAGCCAGGTGACCTACTTATGACCTCAAGTTCACAGGAAGCTCAGCCTGACTTCTCTACCATGCTCGCTAGGACAATGGGTGCTATTCAGTCCACTTCTTGTGGTGGGAAGTCTACTTCTTTCAGTCGTGGTTCTTGAACTCTACGATTGGGCACTGTTCCCGAGCTCCTCTGCTCAAGGCTAGCGCTTTATCACTTGATCCCCCTGTGCCACTTCCAGTTTTCTGGTGGTTATTTGGAGATAAGATTCTCAAACACGTTCCTCCCAGGGCTGTCTATGAACCATTATCCTCATATCTCAGCCTCCAGTGTAGTTAGGATTAGAGTTTTATGCCACTGGCACCCGATTTAAGTGTAATTCTGATTTTCTCTCTCTCTCCCTCTCTCTCTCTCTCTCTCTCTCTCTCTCTCTCTCTCTCTCTCTCTCTATCTCTCTCTCTCTCTCTCTCTCTCTCTCACTGTCGCTCTCAGGAACGGGTAGAATGGGTGCTGTAGGAGGTGGGCCAACGTCCCCAGGTAGCTGGAACCCAAGATGGCCCACTCATTCTGGAGGTGGGCTGTTGGTCGGGAGCTGTCTCTTTCAGCGTGTTGATACATCTCCATGAGATAAGCCCTCTGAGCCCTTGCAAGACTGACAGGGTTATTCATTTTCCATCTAGCTTTACTGGATTTATTATATTGTATTCTTTTCTACATTATTTTCTAGCACCTGGCCAATATTATGGTACATAGTTACTGAATGAAAATGTAATGTCAACTTAAGAAAGTCATTTAGGGATCTGGGAATGTGGCTTCATGATATGATAATTGCCTAGCATGCATGAAACCCTGAATTCAATTCCTCAGTACCACATAAACAGAAAAACACTGGAAATGGTGTTGTGCCTCAAGTGGTACAGTGATTGCCTTGAGCAAAAAAGCAAAAAAAAAAAAAAAAAAAAACCAAACCAAAAAACATTTAATTAGTAAATGGAAAACAAAGAACCCATACTTGGAATTTATAATTGCTCCTGCCATACTGACACCTGACGATAATCCATAATTCATGTACTTTTTCTAATATTAGGATATTGTGTTGAAAAAAAGTTTTGTTCATTAGGTCCCAGCAATTAATGTCTTGAATGTGCTTAGATGTCAGGTGAAGATTAATTCTGCAAATTCAAAGATTCCAGGATTTTGAATGGTCTCTGCTAATCACAATGAGAAGGGTAGTCTAAGTGAGATTTGGAAATCTTTTTGGTTATTCATGGCACCACAACGGCAGAGGCAAATTAACAGTTGTGACAGAAGAGAAGGAATAACTCCAGAGTTAATGAATAAATGATAGTTACTAATGTATGCCAGAAACATTTATAGAGAATGATTTTTGGTTATTGAACAAATAGTTATCAACTAGTCTTATTCCTCATTACCTTTAGCATTCTAAATCTCTTAGGCTACTTCTTAATCTCTGTGTAATACATGTATCTCCTTTTGTGCTGTTTTTTCTTACCTTAACTTCTTTGCTTTCTAAAAATCTCAATCTTTCTATATTTCTCTATGAACATTTCCTGATACTAAATACACCTGCTCAGACAGCAGAGAATGCTAATTAAGCGTCCCATAGCTCATGAGTCATTAATGAAACAATATAGAAAAGGAGGACATATTTATTGTTATCTCAAATTTTCTGAAAAGCTGCAATGCCATCATTTGATTCAAATTTCCATTATTTGTCTACATAGTGTCATTCATTGCACATAAATGCAAATATGAGCTGGGTGCTGGTGGATCACGCCTGGAATCCTAGATATTCATGAAACCAGAGGATTGTGGTTCAAAGACAGACTGGTCAGGAATGTCCATGAGACACTTATCTCCAATTAACCACCAGAAACCCGGAAGTGGTGCTGTAGCTTAAGCGGTAGAGCTCTCAATTTGAGCTGAAGAGCTGAGGGAGTGTGCCCAGGATCAGAGTTCAAGCCCCACAACCAACAAAAAGTGCAAATATTACCTTAAGTTTCCCCAAAAGGAAGGACAAGATCAATAATCTTCCCAAGCAGAAAAAATAATTTCAAAATGATTCAGTGCACCTACTTTTGCTGAGTTATTTAAGTTATGGCTTCTTTGCTAGACATATTCTCTTCCTTTAAAAATTGTCAAATATTAGCTTTACAATAAACTTCATCTAATATTTCTTGTTTCAAAAGAGAAGTCTGTACAGTTAATGTCACTTAGCTTTCTTACTATCTTAATTCAAAGCCAAACCAGGCAGGAGAGTCTGTCAAACTCTTATCTCAAATTGAACACCAAAAATCCAGAAGTGGGGTTATGGCTCAAGCAGTAGTGTACTAGCTTTGGGGGCAGGTGGGCAGGAAAGACAACTGTTCAGGAACAGGATCCAGCCTCTGGGTTCAAGCCCCAGAACCAGCACAAACTAAACAAACAAGCAAACAAAAATCCCAGATTTTTCTTTGGGGCCCTCCTTAAAGGTGTACTGGTCAGAGAAGAGGCTTCTTTTGCTGATCATATTGACTGGATCCTGCTTTATTGGAATCCTTATTGCTCTGGAGAACTCAGGACCAGACCAAAGGAATTGATAACTGACTCCTGCATCGAGAATCATCTCAAGGGTGAAATATCCATCTATAAGACACTTTAAAACCTCTATGTCTTTGTTCCTTTGCAGGAGAACACTTTTTAAACAACGTTATTTCCTTTTGTTCTATACTGGCCTTCAAATGGTACATTATTTCTTTTTGTAACACTATGAACTAGAAGTTTACATAAAAAATTTATATGAGTAAAGAACACACTCAAAAAGCCAGGGACAGAGTTTCCTTCAAGCCTTGGGATATTTTTCTTGTACAGTAAAAAGGAAAGCACAAGGTAACTTGAACTTTGTTTTTCCTCTATGTACCATTCCTCTCCTGTGGTCAGTTTCCATATCCAGTAACAGTTACTTCCAGTAACAATCGATGGTGCTGCTTGAGGTATGATGAATGTTTTCTGGCTTCACTGCAATAAGACGAGAACACCTATGGACCTGAGGTAAAACGTGTTTCAGAGACAATTTAGTAAAGGGAAAATATGAAATTTATATTGCTTTAAATATATTATACATGAATACATTGAGTTCAAACTTTGTAAGTTCTCTGTAAGCTAAGGCGAATTTTAAATGGGAAGACGGTTTTCAGAACATTCTTTTTGTGAGTGTATGTATTGTTCATTATTTCCACTTGTACGTGAGCTAACAGTAAGGAAACAATAGCAATAATAGGAGAAAGAGAAGTTCTGTTTTTATATATAAGGGTTCCATACAATATAGATGACTACAAATAAGCAACATTGAAACAATAAAGCCAAGTCCAGGATGTAGATTTATGAGAGTGATATACAGAAAGCAAGACTTCATGTTCATGTGGAACATGAAGTATGAGGCCACTCCCATTCTAAATCATGCTTGCTAATCATGCAACTTTGTAGAAAGTAGAATGGAAGAATAATTCTGTTTTCAATGCAAGTCAGATATAAAAGCATGGATTTAACTGGAAAAATGTCCATCTTGTGAGAGCAGGGATTATGCTAGCAATAAACTGTTGGCTAAGATCTCATTTCTTTTTTTTTCTTTACACACACCACACACACAGACACACAGACACACAGACACACACAGACACACACACACACACACACACACACACACACACACAAACATATATATTTGTTGGCGGTGGTCTTGGCACTTGAACTCTGGGCCTGTGAGCTGTCTCTCTGCTATTCAGCTCAAGCTAATGCTCTACCACTTGATCCACAGTGCCAATTCCAATTTTCTTTTAGTTAATTTGAGAAAAGAGTCTCTGGGACTTTCCTACTGGGGTGGCTTTAAACCTCAATCCTCATATCTCACCATGACCTAGCTTACGATCACATTCCTAACAGTGTACACTCAAGATATGTAATGTGTCTGTTCATCTATCTTTATAAGAATTCTTTAGTTAAGGCTGAGGAGATGTCTCAGAGGTACAACGCTTGCCTCTCATGCATGAGGCCCTTGGTTCACCTCCTCAGCACCACTTAAGCAATAAAGAAAAAAGCCGAAATTGGTGCTGTGACTCAAGTGGTAGAGGGCTAGCCTTGAGTTGAAGAGCTGAGGGACAGAGCTCAGGCCCAGAGTTCAGGCACCATGACCAGACACCCCACCAAAACAAAAAAAAAAAAGAATTCTTGAGTTAAAAATCTGGGCTACAGCTTAGACATTACCCCCACAAAAATGTTTGTCATTTAAAAGTTGATACTCCTGGAGAAATAAAACCTAAGAATGTAAAGGAGTCTGGGAAGTTCAAATGGCATCCAGCCTGGGCAGAACACTCTTTGCAACAGTATATAAAATTAAGCAGTCAAAATCTGGATTGGAAGAATGGCTCAATTGATGGAAGACCAGTCATGAGCAAGATTGCTGAATAAGAGCTTGAGGCTTTTGCATATATACATATAAACATACACATACACCCAGAGGCACTTATATGTGCACACACAAATACACAAATGAAACAACTCTCAGAATGTGTAGAAAAGTTAGAAAACAATAAATATATGTCCTGAACAAAACTAGAATCAAGTGATAATTTTTAGTATTTGAAAGTTCTCAAATGAACTTCCTTCAAATAATTTTGAGAATATTACATTGGTAGGGATCAGAGATAGTAAGAATCAATAATCATTATTAAAGCGATCACATCCATGGAGGAATGAATCAGAGATCTGGCAGGTGCATCTGAAAATGTTCATATCCTGTATCAAATGTTAGAACATCTTTGAAAAGAGTAGATAAAGTCTAAGCAGTCACTCTGGTGTATAATATCACTGGAGAAGTTCAGAATTGGAAGTCTGTATCTAGATTAAATAAACCAAGAAACTATGGCAGGGCAACTTGATACAAGCTTAGAATTCTAGCACTGAGATTAAGACAGGAGATTAGAAAATGGAATTACATAGTGATATGTTCCCTGGACCAAGTAATTTTGTCTTAATAAAACAAAACAAACAAGAAAGGAATACATAGTTGGACATTTGGGCTAATTTTGTCATTATGTTTTGAGAAGTCAAATTTCCTGTTGAAATGCAACTCATATTTAATCCTCACTTGTGTTTTAAATTCTCTCTTCATTACAGAACATTCTTAGATGCAAAATGACTCATGATTCCCATCCAAAATTTGAAAAAATAAGTTATCATCATTCTGTTGTAACCCAAAGAAATGATGAAGCATTACACAAGCTTAAGCTTGGAAAAATAGCAAAGTTCGTCTAATGAAGGATTTTGAAGATCTTGCTAAATTAGAATTTAGATTTAAAATATTTTGGTTTTGTTTGTAATTTTATATTCTATAGGATTCTACAAAATTGTTTTTAAGTAGAGGGTTTAATTGACATTCACAAATGATTTTGCATTCTATGTGCCTATAATATTCTTTCAAGAACTTGTTTAATAGATAATTCCAACAGTTCATGTATGAAATGATAATGTAAATGTTGTAGACAGAGTTGCCAACAAATTGATGATATTAATTTATAAATTTAGAATAAGAGCAATTTTTGGAGTCTTTGGTATAACATGGTATGAAGAGAATAATTGTGTGACATCTTCTTTCTTCTACCTGTATGTAACACAGGAAGCAATTTCCTTAATTATTTGCTATTGTATACACTAAGAAAAATGTTGCATTTGGGGTTTGATTTTATTTTTGTTTTTGTTTTATTGGTTTGTCCTAGCGCTTTTTCTCTGGGCCTGGACACTGTCTCTGAGCCTGTTTATGCTCAAGGCTCATGCCCTACCACTTCAACCTCAGTGCCAATTGCGTCTGGCTTTTGCTGAGAATTTTATTGGAGATAAGAATCTAGGGAATATTCTTGCCTGGGTGGGCTTTCAACTGTAATCTTCTGATCTTAGCATCCAGGATTTATATGATAGCTAACAATTATAAATATAAATAATATTTGCAAGTGTTCTGATCTCAAAAATACCAGTGGGGGGAAAATGATGCAACCCAGTTTATTTTGGTGTTCTTACCAGAACATGAATGGCATCACATTAGCAGCATTGTATTTTTTCACAATAGAGATAAGCTATTCATCATATGAATTAAGGGAAGTTTGAGATGCACCATAAAAGTTGGAGAATTTTGGGCTAGGATGACTCTATATCATAAATATTGGTATTGGTGGTCATAAAAATAATAGCTTATTGTGATAAACAATTGCTTACTCTTGAAGAATTATTTATTACCGATGCTACATAGTTTTATCCTCTACCAGAACATGGTTATTTTCCTGTTGTCTCTCAATCTGTAACACCCCATTGGAAAATGCATCTATTGCAGAATTACATAACATGCAAGCCGGTATTGTTTTGAATCTCTCAGGTATGGAATCTTCAGAATTTGAAAATGAGTAATTACTAGTCATTGGAATGTTGACGAACACATATATTCTGTCTTCTTAACAACTTATTTACTTTTACAAGTTATTTGTTTCCATAGAATTAAACTGTTTTCGCTTTTAGTATGAGAAAGTACTATATTTATTCTTTTTTCAAAATATTGGTAAGTATATTGTGAAAATATTGTCTAGTCGGATAGCATTCAAGTTGATGGTCCTCTGATTAAAAAGGGGTAATTAATTCAAATTAGACACCAAACAGTATGGATTTTTAAAAAGTTACTACATAAAGAATAATATGTACTTTACCAATACAGTGAAATTTTTTAAATTTTAAATTTTTAAATTTTTTAAATTTTACTTTATTTTCAAAGTGATGTACAGTGGGGTTACAGTAATTTTAAGGTAGTGAATACATAACTTTTCAAACTTGTTACCCCCTCCCTGTTTTTCTTCACAGTTTTCCTTCACCCCAGTACCCCTCACAAGTTGTAATGTACATTTCCAACATATTGTCTTGTGAGTATTGCTATTGCATTGGTTTGCCTTTGTCCTCTTTCTCACCATTTTGTTGTTCCTCTTCCCTTCCCTAATTAAGGTAAATATATACACAATACACAGGCTACCAAAATCAAATACAGCAGGGAAATAAGCATAGAGGAAAACCCCAAAAGAAAATGGAAATCACATAGTACATTAAAAACAACAATCGCAAATAATACTCACTGTTTCCATATCTTGGAGTTCATTTTGCTTAGCATCAGATTATAAGGTTATATATATATGCATAACAAAGCCACTGGAAAATAGTAGTTTCATGGACACTATATCATGAAAACAACATGTTTACTGTTTTTGATATTAAAGGTGGAGTTAGGATTGATGAACTTGTGGTTCTAATAAAGGAATTTCAAAAGAGTTTTAAAATTATGACAGGTTTTTCTGGGAAGGTGGCTCAGTGGTAAGAGCGCTTGCCTTGCATGCCTGAAGCCCTGGGTTCGATTCCTCAGCACCACATAAGCAAAAAGAAAAAAAAAGCCGGAAGTGGTGCTGTGGCTCAGGTGGTAGAGCGATAGCCTTGAGCTGAAGAGCTGAGGGACAGCGCCTAGGCCCAGAGTTCAGGCCCCACGACTGGACACCCCCCAAAAATTATGACAGGTAAATTTTAATTTGTTCAAACTTTTTAACCACTTAGCCTATTATGAAAATTTAAAATTTCTTGGGAAAATAGGCTTTCATGCAAAGTAATGAATGGAGACTTAGCTGAGAGGGAGCAAAGTGGGTGAAGATGGCTCATTTTCATACTAAACAAACAAACCTCAGAAGCCTTGTTATAAGTCCTGTAGGTTCCCTTGAGAATTGTCCTTACCCAGGAAATCTACTCGCTGTGTGAAACAAGGTTGTAGTGGAATTTAAATTCAACGTTCTTAAAAAAAAAATCAAAATTTGTGTATTGACTTTAATTACCAAACAGTAATTCTCTGAAAAAGATAATTTGGGTCAAAATATTTAGGGAAAAAGTCCATTCAAAAATGTTTGTAATACGTTCTACAATGTCTTTGCATGTGAAGCACTGAACTACAGAAAAATACCTGATTGGATACTTGAAACCAATGATTTCACATTTCTTAGTAGCTCAAAAATATAATATCCTTGTTAACATGAGATAGTGAAGATTTCTCTTATTACATAAGCCAAAAAGTTTTGGGATCAGAAAAGAATTGAGCAAAGTGAAAAGGCAAGAAAACGCGTTCTTAGAAGCCCTAGCTAAGCATATTGGCTTCAGCAGTGGAAGGAAGCCAAACTTTTTGATATATTGTCTTAATATTTTTGCTTCCTAAAGTGATTTTACAGAGCCTATTTAGCTCACTACAATTTAGAATGGATTGAATGAAGACATGAAAATAAATTCCACATCCAAATAAAAGAGTTTTAAAAGAGAAACCGTGAAGATGTAGCAGTGGGGAAGGACTTATAGTCCTTCACCTTCACTAGACTTGAAGCCAAGAATCTGTGATTAGTTGGAAATCACGTAAGAGCTAAGAGAAGGACAGAGACATAGGACATAGGAGCATTGTCCTTTTGTAACAGACACTGTCATCCAAGGTATGGATGATTTAACTCTATTCTTTTCCGTACATCCTTCTGAGCAAATGCAAGACCAAGAGAAAGATAATCTATTGAAATAATTTTTGAAAGAATAACTTCACTGATCCTGATATGGTATCTAAAGAGAGTCTTAAGAGAGAAGATAGAAGTGAAGTATTCTTCGGTTTCCTCTAAGCATCTTGTTAGCAAAGTATATCTTTGAGGTTAGAAGTGATTGAACCAAAAAGTGGTGGAGTACCCATTTTTTTTCTAAATTTTATTTTATTTGTGAACATACTGTACAGAGGGGTTACAATTATATGGGCAAGATAATGCATACATTTCTTACCAAACATTGCAGCCTCCTCCTTTGTTTACCCTTCACATCCCTTCCCAGCCTCCCCCCTACCCCCACCCAATCCTTCCCCACCTCCCCCCCACCCAGTCCTTCCCCCCCCACCGACATTGTAAAGCTCGTTTTTAACATGACAATTTGTACTTCTCATTGTTGCAACAGGTCCACCTGAATCCTTAAACGACTTGTTTTTCCCCATCTCCTCCACAAGTTATACTAACATCAAATATAGTGAAAGCGGGGTTTATACTGTGGGGGAGGGACATACAAAACAACAAAGAAATAATCTTTTAAATGCTTTAGAAAGACATGCATGAAAGAAAAAAACATTAAAATACATATCTAAGGGTTCATTTTCCTAACATCACATTATCTGACCTTTTCCGCTTGACTCATACATATACTAGATATTGCAAATAAGGGAAACCATGGGACCTGTGTTTCTTTGTGCCTGGCTTACTTCACTTAATATAATTTTTTCCAAGCCTTTCCATTTCCTAACAAATGGGGCAATGTCATTCTTTGTGATGGAGGCATAGAATTCCATTGTGTATATATACCACATTTTCTTGATCCATTCATCTACTGAAGGGCATCTGGGTTGGTTCCATATCTTAGCTATGGTAAATAATGTAGCAATAAACATAGTTGTGCTGGTAGCTTTAGTGTGGTCTTGTTTGTAAACATTTGGGTAAATGCCCAAAAGTGGGATTGCTGGGTCATAGGGGAGCTCTATGTGAAGTCTTTTGAGGAACATCCATACTACTTTCCAAACTGGTTGAACAAGTTTACATTCCCACCAACAGTGAAGTAAGGTTCCCTTCTGTCCACATCCCCTCCAGCATCTGTTGTTGTTAGAGTTCTTGATTTTTGCCATTCTAACTGGAGTGAGATGGTATCTCAATGTTGCTTTGGTTTGCATTTCTTTTATGGCTAGGGATGTTGAGCATTTCTTCATGTGTCTATTGGCCATCCTTCTTTCTTTTTCAGAGAAGTTTCTCTTTAAGTATTTAGCCCACTTATTTATTGGGCAGTTGTTTCTTTGAGGATTTGTTGTTGGGGGATTTAATTTTTTGAGTTCCAATTATATTTTAGATATGAGACCATTATAAATTGTATGGCTAGTGAATATCTTCTCCCAATCCGTGGGCTTTCTAGTGATCTGGATAGCTATGTCCTTGGCCAGGCAGAAGCTCTGCAATTGCATGCAATCCCATTTGTCCAACCTTTTTTTGATTTTTTTTGTGTTTCTGGGTCTCTATTAAGAAAATTTCAGCCTGCGCCAAGGACACCTAGGGTTTCTCCTATTCCATCCTGTAATATTTTCAGAGTGTCTGCTTTGACTTCTAGGTCTTTAATCCATTTGGAGTTGATTCTGTTGCAGGGTGATAAATAAGGATGTAGCTTTAGTTTTCTACAAGTAGTTAATGAATTTTGCCAGCACCATTTACTGAAGAGTCTGTCTTTCTTCCATTCTATTTTTTAGCTCCCTTATCGAAAATTAGATGGCTATGGGACTGTAGGTTCATTTCTGTGTTTTCAATTCTATTCCGTTTGTCATCTTTTATGTTTTACTTCAGCTTTCCCTATTTGGATTCCCTTTAAATTTGCATCTTGTCTTATTGTTCCAGCTAGCATTCTAATAATAAGTAGTTGAAGAGGAGTGGAGAGACCAGACATCCTTATCTCTTTCCTGAATTAATAAGAAATGGCTTTAACTTTTCAACATTAAGTATAATGCTGGCTGTAGGTTAATCAATTCTTAGCAGAATGAAGAGCACTGGAGCAATATCAGTTCCAAATTTCAAACTATACTAAAAAGCCACACTAATAAGAAGAGCTTGGTACTGGCACAAGAACAGTTTTGAGGACCAATGGAATAGGACTGAAGACTCAAAAATAAACACACTGACATATTGCCACCTAATCTTTGACAAGGGAGCTAAAAAAATAGAATGGAAGAAAGACAGCGTTTTCAGTAAATGGTGCTGGTAAAATTGGTTGTACACCTGTAGAAAACTAAAGCTAGATCCATACATATATTTATATATCATATATATCATGAAGGGTGATATATATACATACATACATACATATATATATATATATATATATATATATATATATATATATATATATATATATATATACACATATCTTAATAGAGAACCAGAAACAAAACAAATCAAAGAGAGGTTGGACAAATGGGATTGCATGAAACAGCAGAGCTTCTGCAAGGTAAAGTTCATAGACAGCAAGATCAATAAAAAGCCCACTTACTGGGAGAAGTTCTTCATGAGTCATAAAACAGACAAAGTCTTATATATAAAATATACTTAGGACTCAAAATCATAAATACCCCAACAACACATCCTCAAAGGAACAACTGTCCAATATCTAAGTTGGCTGAAGACTTAAAGAGAGACTTCTTTGAAGACGAAATAAAAAATGTCCATTAGACACATGAAGAAAAGAAAAAATATATATATATTTGTAATTTGGAGAGTAGAAGGGATATAGCAGAATGCTTAAATGGGGATTCAGGTTGACCATTGTGACAATGAGATGTACAGGACACTGTGCAGAAAATGAATTTACAATCTCAGGCAGGGGTCAAGGAGGGAGGAGTTGGAGATGTGGGGAAGGAAAGGATGGTAGGAGAAAAACAAAGGAGGAGGTAACAATGCTGTATACGAAATGTACTCATAACCTAGTCCTGTAACTCTGAACCCTCTATACAGTATTTTTACAATAAAAATATATTAAAAAATATCTCTGCCTGCTGTAGATTTCCAGTGCTCCCCGCGGAATTGCATTTTCTGCCTATTCTGGCTGTGGTTAGGTCCACCTGCCCAATGGATCAGTAGTCTTCAAGGCATCTTGGTCTTGCAGTGGGACTTGGATTATCCAGTGGTGGTTGGAACCAGGCCAAGGACAGGACAAAACCACTTCCAGGACATGGCTTCATCATTGCCCAGGCAACTAGGATTGCAAGCAGAATTTCTCTGAATTTGACTCCAGAAAACTATCAGTGAACTAAAAGGCAAGTCCACCAAACACCTCACTCCCCCCACCCCATTTCCTCCTTTCTCCCTCCCTGGGAAAGTAGAAAATAATTTTGCAGGTTTTGACACACACACAAAATGCCCACCATCTCCCCTGGTAAACTTGGTTTCAAGTCACTAAGTCATGTCAACGGATAATGCTGCATTCATTATTCTGGACAACATCTTCAGGTTGTTTGATGCTTTAATTTGTTGTTGTTGTTGATGTTGTTGGTTGGGGTGCCTGAACTCTGGGTCTGGGTGCTGTGCCTGAGCTGTTCAGCTCAAGGCTAGAGCACTACCACTTTAGCCATAGTGCCACTTCCAGTTTTTTCTGCTTATGTGGTGCTGAAGAACTGAACGTAGGACCTCATGCATGCAAGACAAGCACTCTACTACTGAGTCTTCTTCCAGCCCTAATGATTTAATTCTTTAAAATTTCTTTTTGTCCGTCATGGGCCTTGAACTCAGGGCTTGGGTATTAACATATCCCAGAGTTCTTTAGCTCAAGGGGAGCCCTCTCCCAATTGAGTTACAGTGCCACTTCCTGTTTGGAGATAACTGACTCACAGACTTTCATGCCAGGATTTGCTTTGAACAGATGAATTTTTAAATTATATTTCTCCTAGGTGTTTATTGGAACATTAAAGTTTTTCTGGAATTTAATGTTTTCTGTAAACTTTTGTCTTCAAGTAATCCAAAAGCATTAAATATTACATTTCAAAGCTATCCTTTAGCACATCCATTTTGAAATTATTATCTTAAGATGAAATTCTAATTCTTTGTAGTAACAACCCATTAAAGCCCAAATGGGAAATATGCTAATTTCAGCAGCCTTGGCTCTCATCCCTCTTTTTTTCTCTCCAGTATCTTTTCTTGTTTTGGAACAAGTGTCATGGACTGTCCAACCAATCAAAAGGAAGATTATTCCATTAATTTAATAGAAAAGGTATCCAGCCTACTTGCATCTCAAGGGAACTTTGAGTATAATGTTAATCTAATAGTGGATTTTCAGTCATTTCAATAATTTTTTGTTTAACCACTCATTAAAGAGGTTCCAAAAGGCAAGATTCAAAAATCATGTTCTGCTTTCTAAGCTAGTAATTCAACAAAGATTACATGGTGAAGAATTTCTCTTTTATAGTAGCCCTTACCACTGACTCCTTCCCTTCAAACTTGTAGCTTTGTTCAGTTTTCTTGTTCCAGCATTCATTTTGGTATTTGCTTCAGTAATATCCTTGTAGTATTTGACAATGAAATTCCATTTATTGTTAGAGAGCTCAATTCATATTGCCAGAGGCAGACTCATGAGCAGTTCATAAAGCATAAACTATTGAGAATCGTTAACATGGTCATATGCAAATATTCCATAAATTAATATAAGTACCACATAAATGTGCACTTTCATATACTTTTAAAAATGCAAAGTAGTTACATATATATGTCATAAAATAATTCATATCACTGGTAGAAGAGATTAAGCTAAAATTTTTATTAATATCATCCCCAATATTTTTTCAAATTTTCTTTTCTGATTAACATTCACCTTAGGGCCTTCTTTTCCTAGCAACAAGTTATAAGTTGATATCCTTGGATTTTAGTCCCCTCTGAGTAACGTCTTTTCTTTCCACCACTAGTTAGTCCCTCATGTTAAATACTTGAGGAATAACGTCCCATTGTGCCTGCAAGAAAAGTACCCAAGTCGACTGTCTGTGCCTACTCTTGCTTTGCTTTGTTTGTGAATGTGGTAGCAGAGACAGGGGTGTCAGAGATCAGGTGGCTGGAACCATGGTGTTAAGAATTATGGGTAGCAAAATGAGTAGCAGAGAATAGGATACCAGGGAAAGGATAATTGTGACTGTAATTGCTGAGTTGTATTGGCAGTAAATTGGGTAGCAGCAACAGCTTTGCAGGGGTTGGGGCAGCTAATACATGTATCCAGAACAATTTAACAGTGACAAGGAAGCACAGACAAAATGAAAGATAAAAATTGTGAGGCATTGTGGGAATTCTTTGTCTGCCCATTCTAAAAACATGGAGGAGGGTTATTTTAAACTAAAACTACAAAAGAAAATTTAAAGTCTTGGTGCTAACAAATCTGTCCAGGTGTTATTACATTAAATAGAGAATTCAAAATGGTTTTTCTTCATGAATACAGAGATCAAAGATATTATAATTCTTATTTCAAAATGCAAATTAAATGGGAAAATTAATCAGGAGGTAAAATTCATGTTGAATGTTAATATTTAAGCAGAAAAGAAGATCCTAGATGGCAGACTAAAGACAAAGCAATATTAGAGCATTATATGTTCAATAATAATTAAGAACTTAATTGAAAAATTGAGGTAGAATGTTCACATCAGGAAAAGGCAAGCAATCAGAGTCTACCACCAACAAAGAAACATCATAATGTATATCTCAGAAAAAGGAACCAAGTTCCTTATCCTTGATGTCAATGATACACATAACCCCCCTTACAAACACACACACTCACACACACACACGAATTATGCAACAGCTCAAGATACTCACATCCATTCAACATGAATCAAAGATCTTCTTGTAATACTTGAAACTTTAAATTTTGAAGTCTTACTCTGAAAACATTACAGGAAGGAATAGGAGATACCCTAGGTCTCCTTGGCACAGGCCGAAATTTTCTTAAAAGAGACCCAGAAATACAAAAAATCAAAGACAAATGGGACAAATGGGATTTCATGAAATTGCAGAGCTTCTGCATGACAAAGGACATAGCTAGCAAGATCACTAGAAAGCCTATGGATTGGGAGAAGATCTGCACTATCCATACAACGGATAAGGGTCTCATATCTAAAATATACCTGGAACTCAAAAAATTAAATCCCTCAAGAACAAATCTTCAGAGAAACAACTGCCCATTAAATAAGTGGGCTAAAGACTTAAAGAGAAACTTCACTGAAGGGGAAAGAAGGATGGCAAATAAACACATGAAGTAATACTCAACCTCTCTAGCCATAAAAGAATTGCAAATAAAAACAACATTGAGGTACCACCTTACCCAATTAGAATGGCTATAATCAAATACTCTAATAACAACAGATGCCGGAGGGGATGTGGACAGAAGGAAAGCTTACTGCATTGTTGGTGGGAGTGTAAACTTGTTCAACCACTTTGGAAAGCAGTATGGAGGTTCATCAAAAGACTCCACATAGAGCACCCCTATGACCCAGCAATCCCACTTTTTGGCATTTACCCACATGATCACAAACAAGATCATAGTAAAGCTATCAGCACACCTATACTTATTGTAGAATTATTTACCATTGCTATGATAGGGAACCAACCCAGATGCCCCTCAGTAGATGAATGGATCAAGAAAATGTGGTATACACACTAACGCTACCAGCACAACTATGTTTATTGCAGCATTATTTACCATAGCTAAGATATGGAACGAACCCAGATGCCCCTCAGTAGATGAATGGATCAAGAAAATGTGGTATATATACACAATGGAATTCTATGCCTCCATCAGAAAGAATGACATTGCCCCATTTGTTAGGAAATGGAAAAACTTGGAAAAAATTATATTAAGTGAAGTAAGCCAGGCCCAAAGAAATGTAGGTCCCATGGTTTCCCTTATTTGCAATATCTAGTATATGTATGAGTCAAGCGGAAAAGGTCAGATAATGTGATGTCAGGAAAATGAACCCTTAGATGTGTATTTTAATGTTTTTTTCTTTCATGCATGTGTTTCTAACACATTTATAAGATTATCTCTTTGTTGCTTTGTATGTCCCTCCCCCACAGTATAACCCTTGCTTTCACTATATTTGATGTCAGTATAACTTGTGGAGGAGATGGGGAAAAACCAGTTGTTTAAGGATAAAGGTGGACCTGTTGCAACAATGAGAAGTACAAGTTGTCATATCCAAAATGAACTTTACAACGTTGGTGCAGGGGGGGGGCTGGGGGGGGGGGAGGAAGGAGAAGGATTGGGATTGGGGGGGAGGGGGGAGGCTGGGAAGGGATGTGAAGGGTAAACACAGGAGGAGGCTGCAATGCTTGGTAAGAAATGTACACATTATCCTGCCCATGTAACTGTAACTCCTCTGTACAGTATGTTCACAAATAAAATTAAATTAAAATAAAAAAAAAAAAGAAAATGTGGTATATATACACAATGGAATTCTATGCCTCCATGAGAAAGAATGACATTGCTCCATTTGTTAGGAAATGGAAAGACTTGGAAAAATTATATTAAGTGAAGTAAGCCAGACCCAAAGAAACATAGGTCCCATGGCTTCCCTTATTTGCAATAACTAGTATATGTCTGAGGCAAGCAAAATATTTCAGATAAATGGATGCTAGGGAAATGAACCCCAAGATAAGTATTCAATTTTTTTTAATTTCATGCAGTTATTTCTAACATATTTTTAAGATGATTTCTATATTGCTTTGTATGTCTCTCCCCCTGCTTTCACTGTATTTGATGTTGGTACAATTTGTGTAGGGGAAGGGCATAAACAAATCGTTTAACTAGGGGCACAGGTGGACACATTGCAACAATGAGATATACAAGTCATTATGTCGAAAAATGAATTTTACAACTTTGGTGGACGGAGGAGGGGTTTGGCTATCTACTTTCCAGCTGATCTATAGGTATAGAAGCAAAACGTAATACAAAGCAATACAAACCACTTCTTACTATAAATAATTTTTCTCTGAACATCTTAAAAGTAAATTCGGACAACATGCAATAAAAAATCCCTAAGTTTAAAACATTCTTCTAGACAAATTGAAGAAATACTGAGAAGAAGTGTTATAAGAATAATTTCAGAGAGCTTGAACTCAAGGCCTGGGTTCTGTCTCTGACATTTATTACTAAAGACTAGTGCTGCCACTTTGAACCACAGTGCCACAGTAAAGTCTCACCAATTTTCCTCTCCATACTGGCTTTGAACTATGATCTAGATGTTTCAGCTCTCTGCATAGCTAGGATTATAGGCATGAGTCCATGCACCTGGCTAGAATAATTGCTTACCTGAGACAGAGGCCAGTTAGTATTAAATGTCATTCATGTTTAACTTTGTAAAATAAAGTGAACTGAAATGCCTTCCACTAGAAATAAGGAATTAAATGTGTAGATGGGTTACAAAGTTCTTACCAAAAGATACATATTTTCCTTGCTTTGTTTTTCTTCCAAAAGTGTTTGCTTTCCCGAATCATACCTTATCTTTCCTTGCTGGTTTCTTTAGTTTATTTCATACATGCCCACAGCTCCTTCAACTATCATTTCTTATGTGAAGACCTTGCAAATATCTATTTTCAGTCCAAAATCCTTGTATGCACCTCTCAACCATATATTCAACTGACATAAAAACTTGTGAAACAGTAATCATCTCTTATCATTACTGGATATTAAAGTGTAAGTAAAATTTAAGAAAATAAAGAATAACATAAATAAATATAACATGATTTTAATAGTAATGCTAAACATAAATAAAACATTGATTATTTTCCGGAGCAATTTAATAAAAACCTCAAGGAAAAGAAATCAACTTTTTTGAGTGCTGATATTATGGTTTAAACTTAGGACCTTACCTTGTCACTTAGGCTTTTTCGCTCAAAGGTGGTGCTCTGTATTTGAATGACAGCTCCCCTTCCAACTTTATTTGGGGGATTATATAGAGGTAAGAATCTCATGTAATAAAAAACATTTGTGTCCCTATCTTGGGGTTCATTTCACATAACATCCTCTTATAGGGTACCATGTACAAGTTACTCCAAGTAAGATTAACCATGGGACCTGTGGTTATTTGAGCCTGGCTTAATCACTTAATATAATTGTTTCTGTGTCTTTCCCTTTCCTAGCAAATGGGGAGATGCCATTTTCTCTGATTGGAGGCATAGAATTCCATTGTGTGTGTGTGTGTGTGTGTGTGTGTGTGTGTGTGTTTGTGTGTATCACATTTTCTTGATCCATTCATCTACTGAGGAGCATCTGAGTTGGTTCCATATCTTAGCTATGGTAAATAATGCTGCAATAAACATAGATGTACTGGAAGCTTAGTATGGTCTTGTTTGTGATCATTTGGGTAAATGCCCAAAAATGGGGACTGCTGGATCATAGGGTGGCTCTAAGTGAGGTCTTAGAAAACTTTATATCAAGTGAAGTAAGCCAAAACCAAAAAAACATTGGTCCTATGGTTTCCCTTATTTGCAATAACTATTATATGTCTGGGACAAGCATAAAAGTTCAAAAGCTATGTCCATATGACCAGATAAGAAGCTGTTAAGCGAAATGAACCCCAAGATAGGATTTAAAATCTACCATGTGTTTTTTTTTCTTTTTATGTTCCTCCCCCATGGTTTAATCTTTGTTTTCACTGCATTTAGTGTCGGTGCCCTGCATCTTGTATACACCCTTCTCTAGCTTGGGGAGGGGAAGGGACAAAACAAAATAGATAAATAGTGATACAGGCTGACGCATTGTAACAATGAGATGCACAAGACACTATGTTGAAAAAGTATCTTTACAATATGGGTGGGAAAGAGGGGAAGGGAGTAGAGGGGAGTGTATTTGTGGAGGTGGGAGGGAAGGGGAGGGGAAAAACAAAGGAGGAGGTAACAATGCTTGATAGAAAATGTACTCATTAACTTGCTCATGTAACTATAACCCCTCTAAACAGCATTTTTACAATAAAAACCTCTTTTAAAAAATAGAAGGTGTGCCGGGCATCGGTGGCTCACGCCTGTAATCCTAGCTACTCAGGATGCTGAGATCTGAGGATAACGGTTCAAAGACAGTCCGAGAAAAAAAGTCCGTGAGACTCTTATCTCCAATAAAACCACTATAAAATCGATGCTGGTGCTGTGACTCAAGCGGTAGAGCACTCCCCTTGCGCTGAAGAGTGCAGGGACAATGCTCGAGCCCAGAGTTCAAGCCCTGCGACCGACACACACACACACACACACACACACACACACACACACACACACAAAACAGAAGGTGTCATGTACACCAAGTATAGTAGTCCCATCTGTAATCCCACCTGATTGGGAAGCAGAAATGACAAGGATGTTTGTCTCAGGCCAGGCCAAAGAAATAACTGCCAAGACAGCCGTCTCAACAAATGAGCTGGCCATAGTAGTTCACATCTGTAATCCTAGCTAATTGTGTGGGAGACATAAGAAGCAATCTAAGATCATTCAGTCAATCTAAGATCAGACCTGGGCAAAAAGTTCAAGACCTCAAGTAAATAAAATGGACCAGAAGTATAGCAAAAGTAATTGAACTGCTTATTGCTATACAACTAAATTTCTATCTAGCAAGCAGAGAATACCTGAATAGAACCCTAGTAATACTCCTCTCTTCCACCAAAAAGCCTAAATAACTTTGTCCTATTTGAACATCTAATTTCAAGGCCACTGACAGATCAGAGATGGTGATACTATCTTAAAAATTGGGTATTCAAAAGAGACAAAGTTCTTTAGGTTTTGAAAAAGTTGAAAAGGTAGGAAAATCCATGCGATGTTTGTTAGCTCCGTAATTCTAGAAAACATAAAATGTACTCAAGTATTTAATATATATCCATATGTGTGCATATATTCATGTATATATATATATGTGTGTGTGTGTATACATATAATCATATATATATATACATACATATATATGTATGGTTCATCTCTTTTCTGTGTAGCAAATGGTTCAAATGAATCTGTACAATCACTACTCAAAGGCATGAATAGACAAAGAGAATGAGCAGAGAACTCATACTCAGGAATCTATGGTTAGCCCATAACCTGAAAATCTTTTACAGCAGTTTGCATGTGTCAGTTACTGCAGTACAGGGACAATACGATGGCAATGAGATACCAGGCAGATGAAATGAGAAATGAGAGATACAAATGGTACAATATTCTTCTGATGGGTAAGTAAAATTTCCAGTGTGTGTGTGTGTGTGTGTGTGTGTGTGTGTGTGTGTGTGTGTGTGTGTGTGTGTGTATGAGTGTGTGTGGGGGGGGTGTATTACATTTACTTGGTTCATTTCTCTCTTGAAGAGTATTTGGGCTGATTCTGTAAGCATGGTTGTGCTGAAAACGTTACTATATCCTGGTTTGTAATCTTTCGGGTAAATGCCCAGGAGTAGAATTGCTGGATCATATGGAAGTGGGTAGTCAATAGACGAGTGAAGTGGGAAAAGATAGAAGATTGAATAGGAGAAAGGGGGTAAAATGCAGAGAGGAATCCAGTAAATATCCTACAAAATTAAGAAGAGTGAAGGAAGAGGTGTATAGGGGAAGGATGGATGAGAATGTTGAAAGGGTTGACATTGATCAAGGTATATTGTATGCATAAACTGCTTTGTTTAATGATAACTGCTTTGCTACTTAAAATAATAATTAAAAAATCATGTCCCTAAAATGTTATACAATTAGAAGCAAAGCATGAGAATCTGCTCAGATAATCTCTAGGGTCAATAAATCTTTTTGATTAGGATAAATTTTAGAACAACACTAATGATACATATCATCTGAAGAAAATTTAATGATTTCCAGCTATTTAAAATAATCACTTTTGAAGATATGGCTCAAGTGGCAGAGTGCTACTTAGTGAGCAAAGCTGTCAGATAATGAATTCAAGTCTCAATCTCGAACACAAGTAAAAACAATAAGTATAATTTGGGCACTTTCCAGGGCATTAGTAGATCATGCATTAATCCTACCTTATATCAGAAGGCAGAGATCTGGGGATCTCAGTTCAATGTCAGCTTAGATTGGAACGTCTGTGAGACTCTCATCTCCAATTCACTGTCAAAGAAAGCTGGAAGTGGAATCATGAGTTAAGTGGTAGAATGCTAGCCTACAGCAAAAAGCTCAGGGGCAGAAGCCAAGCCTTGAGTTCAAGCCTTAGAATAGTGCATATATATACACAAAGAAAGTAAGTCACTCAATTTCTCAACCTTCCATTTCCCTAATCCTAACTCTAATCTTGGACAGAACCCTAAGAGTAATCTTTATGATAATAGTAACCCAATCCTAAAATTAATGGAAAACACTCGAGTTTAGACACATTCTAACAGATACTCATTGTCTTTGAAATGATTTGCACTTTGTTCCAAATCCTACAGATTCCCTGAATTGGACTCTGAAATCGTTCCCTATTATGAATCATTAACCTCAAATCTTCATATCATGAAAACTATCACAGTTTCCACTGATCCTAACGTTTACTAAACTCCTATATCTCCAAAAAGAAGTTGAAGGATTATTTAAAATATACTTCAATACCTAACACTAACTATATATAAATCTTACTAGAAACCTAACTCTAAATTTAACCCAATTCAACCTTAAAGAGGAAACTTAGTAAAACTCTGTAGTTTTTGTTAAATCTCAAACTTATTTTACTTGAAAATATTAGCAGAAAACTCAGTTTTACCGTAAAGCTTACCCTTCCCTAAGCCTAAGTCTAACCTGAACTAGAACAGTAACCCTAACCCTAGAAATAATAGCCTTTGGATTCTAAAAGCCATACAAATACATTAGTTTTTATTCATCTTAACTTTGATTCAACTCATCTTTCTAAAAATAGTTTGTAGTTTTACTCAGTATCTTGCCATTTTTTAACCCGAACCCTAACTGGAATATTGAGGCTAACCCTGGCATTAATCATACCCTAATCTTAATATCATTATCAGTTTCTTATTTCACATTCATCCTAATTCTAACTAGATTTGTTATTCGAAGATTTACTTTCAGTCTGACCCTAAACTTTCCATTTCCCTAAGGCTAACTCTAACTCCAGCTGGAACTGAAACCTAACTTTCACTCTAATGATAGTCCAATTCTAATGTTTAAGAACAAAACTCTAGTTTTTAATCATTCTAATGGATACTCCAGTTTGCACTCTGGAAATGCGTTTCAATTTGCCCTAATTCCCACAAATTTTCTGACTCTACCTTTGAAGTTACCTTGTTCCCTAACATGAAGTATTATTTGTCCTCAAATTCTCTTATCAGGAAAAATACTGTAGTTTCCAATGATCCTACGTTTTTCTGAACCCTTGTACCCTAAAACAATTTCAGATTTACTTACCATCTAATCCATTAC
Source organism: Dipodomys spectabilis (assembly GCF_019054845.1). Taxonomy (NCBI): domain Eukaryota; kingdom Metazoa; phylum Chordata; class Mammalia; order Rodentia; family Heteromyidae; genus Dipodomys; species Dipodomys spectabilis. The sequence goes on from NW_024870741.1 coordinate 165,938, forward strand.
CTGACTAACTCTCAAGTTTAACCTGGCTGGAAAACTCTCATTAATCATTACAAGAATGATCACTGAGAAATAAATATAATGATATTGCTCTAGTTACTATTCAATCTCTCATATTTGTTCCTACTTCTTAGTGAAAACTTTATACTTTTTTGGTCAGGCATGGGGCTTGAACTCTGGGCTTGGCCCTATCCCTCAGCTCTTCAGCTCAAGGCGAGCCCTCTACTGCTTGAGCCACAGCTCCACTTCCAGATTTTTTGGGTGTTTAATTGGAGATAAAGAGTTCTCATTCACTATGCTTCCAAGGGTGGCATCCAACTGCAGTCCTCAGATCTCAGTCTCCTGAGAGGACAGGATGACAGACATTGAAAAATATGTTTTGCTGGGTGCCAGTTGCTCATGGCTGTCATCCTAAGTACTCAGGAGTTGAGATCTGAGGATCACGGCTCAAAGCCAGACTGGGCAAGAAGGACCCTGAGACCCTTATCTCCAACAAACAACCAGAAACCTGAAAGGGGTGCTGTGGGTCAAGTAGTAGAGTGCTTGCCTTGAGCTGAAGAGCTCAGGGGCAGCACCCAGGCCCAGCTTTCAAGCCCACAATCGAAAAAAAGAAAGTAAAACATCTTCCTGCAAAGATGTAGAGGTGTGTGTGGGAGGGTGTAGTGATTGAGAGACCAGGTGCTGGCCTCACTTTACAGACATTTCTAAGAATTCAGCAAGTTTGCACTAGTTTGAAGCCACAGTAGAATGGATGGGGCCTTACCAAGAACTCAAGTGGTCGAAGCCTATGGCAAGCAGGGAGTGGGCAAATGGGTGCATGGGTGGGATTGTTGTGTCTGTATTCTCCCTAATGAAGGATGGATTTGGATGCTGGGTGTCAAAGTCTGAAGTAAAGAGGTGCAAGAAGTTTGTGGCCTGATGAATTTGGTTTCCTCTGGGTATATGAAGATGGCTGAATCTGGCACCTGCTGTGGCTCACAACTGTCATACTAGCTACTCATAAAGCTAAGATGTAAAGACCACGGTTCAAAGCCAGCTTGGGCAGGAAAGTCTGTGGGTCTTGATATACAATGAGCCACCAGAAAACAGGAAACGGCACTATGGCTCAAATTGTAGGGTGCTCATCTTCAGCTGAAGAGCTGAAGGACAGCTCCCTGACCCAGAGTTCAAACCCCATGACCAACAATAAACAAAGAGGTTGGCTGAGTTTTCCACATTGCAGTGTGTACGGTAGGAAATTCCATGCTGGGTTATGAGCATTCCAGATATGAGAGGCTCAATTCTGTGTCTACAGTTAGTCTGAGTATGATAGTGCCATCTTCTCAGGGGTTGGATGTGATCCTAATAGAGGGAGTTCATGGTATTGTTCTCAGGAACTGCTAAGGGCTTGGAATATCCGTGTGTGTGTGTGTGTGTGTGTGTGTGTGTGTGTGTGTGTGATTTTCCTTCGTCTCTTTCTGTCCCTTTCCTGGTTGCTGGTCTGCCTCTTTCTGACCTCAGAAGGTGCCCCTCCTTCACACCGACCTTGCTGTTAGCCCCCTATCAGGGTCTACAATGAGTCCTAAATTGCCAAAGGCCTGTGTTCCAACTTTTCTCTGGGGCACAAGTCTCGCTGTCCCAATATTTGGCCGCCTCCAGGGGATTCTGGGTCAGTGATGCCAGCTGGCATAGGGTTTCCTCTGCCTGAGAGGGAGGGCCTAAGTCATGTGATGTCCTATCCTTTTCCTCAGCTGGGCCTCTGACTGCACATCCCTCTCATCAGGCTGGCAGTGGAGTGGGTAATCAGGGATTGCTGGTGGCTCTGGCCAACTCGAGATTGACAGCTGACTGAAGGCTGCCCAAGCAAGGAGGATCTAGGTCTACATGGGAGGTGAGGCCAAGGTGGCTTGGAAGTATAGGTCAGTGTCTAGGAAATGTAAATGTACTTTTTTCACAGGACAGTCTATCTTCCAGCCCCAACTAGGCCTCTCAGGTCCTTCTAAAAAATTGCAGATGCTCAGAATACAGAGGCACAAACTCTAGATTCCAGGACCAGGGAACTGGGGGATGAGAGACTGGTATGGCCAATACCTCATTGTTTTGGGGTATTAGTGTTAACCTGGTTATACACCCCCTTATGTACTTTCATTTCTTAACCCAGTGTTGGCCACACACCGGCCACTTGTGGCAGTACTGTGGAAGTGGCAGGAGTGGATGTGAGGTCTAGGATGACCAAAATCAGGATTTATGACCTTTGGGGGTGGCAAAGGATGACTTTAAAAAAAAATCTTAGAGCCTGGACTCAGGGCCTAGGCAATGTCCCCAAGCTTCTTTTGCTCAAAGCTAATATTCTACCACTTGAACCAGAGCTCAATTTTCATCTTTTTTTAGTAGTTTAGTGGAGATAAGAATCTCATAGACTTTACTACCTGTTCTGGCTTCATGTTGCCATCCTAAGATCTCAGCCTATTGAGTAGCTAGGATTGCTGGGATAAGCCACTGGCACCTGTTAAGGATGTTAGTGTGTGTGTGTGTGTGTGTGTGTGTGTTTACCGGGACTTGAACTCAGAGCCTAGGTGCTATCCTTTAGCTTGTTTTCACAAGGTTGATGCTGTACCACTTGAACTACAGTAGCTCTGCTTCCCAGCTTTTTGGTGATTCATTGGACATAAGAGTCTGCCCAAGCCAGCTTTTAATTTTGATTGATCCTCAGGTCTCAGGCTTGAATACCTAGGATGACAGGCATGAGCCACAGGCGCCCAGCTGATAATGGCCTTTCACCACAGTGGACTGGGATCTCCTGAAAACTTTCTATATTTTTTTCTGTGCCAGTACCGGGGCTTGAACTCAGGGTCTGGGCTCTGGTCTCTTAACTTTTTCCCTCAAGGCTGGTACTCTACCACTTGAGCCACAGCTTGATTTCTGGATTTTGGTAGTTCATTGGATAGAAGAGTGTCACTAATTTTTCTCCACTGAACTATCTTTGACCAACCATCTCTGATCTCAGACTTCTGAATAGCTAGGATTTACAGGGGTTTAGCCACTGGAGGCATTGGGTAGAAGCTTCTCTTGAGCAAGAGTTCTTCCCTTCATTTTCCTTGACTCCTCCATGCAAAGGGGGCCTGAAGGTCAGGAGCTGTGTAAAATAGGTTTCCAGCCACAGAAATTGGCTGAGGTCTTTGGTAAAAAGTCAAGCTAATCTTCCCCTGAGCCCCATTCTGGGACGCCACCCTCTGCCCTACCTGTGACTCAAGTACAAACCTTGACCCTGCCTTCAGTGTTCTGCCAGGCTTGTCTGAGGCCATAGAACCTTCATTCCACCCACACCACCTGCTCTACACCACCCCTCAGGACCTTTGCACATGGTCTGCACCTTCTTCCCTAGGCCCTCTGTCCTGTTCCACATCTTAGAACTCCTGTGGAATTTTGGCACTGGTCATATCACCTCCTGGAGCAAGTCTTTCCTTCCTTTCTCTCACTTTTTTTTTAATACTGAGTTGCTAGAGATCAAACTAGTGCAGGCTGACTGTCAAATGCTCTATCTTGGTGTGTGTGTGTGTGTGTGTGTGTGTGTGTGTGTGTGTGTGTGTGTGTGTGTGTCAGTCCTGGGGTTAGAATTCATGGCCTTGATGTTATCCCTGAGTTTTTATGCTCAAGGATAGCATTCTACTACTTGTACCACGGCTCTGTTTTTTTTGGTGCTTAATTGGAGAAAAGAGTCTCATATAGACTTTCCTGCCTGCACAGGCTTGCAGTTATAATCTTCAGATCTCAACTTCCTGAGTGCTATTATTACAGGGGTGAGCCACCACCACCTGCCCTCTACCTCTTACCTACCTCGGCTCTCCTCTGAGTTCCAGAAGTGTATGTCTCACCAAGCTCACATTTTTTTTGCCAGTGTTGTGGCTTGATCTCAGGGTCTAGGCTTGTTCCTGAGCTGCTTTTGCTCAAGGCTACATTCTATCACTGAAGCCACAGTGACACTTTTGGCTGTTTCTGTTTATGTGATACTGAGGAATCCAACCCAGGGCTTCATGCTTGCTTGGTAAGCACTCTACCACTTAGCCACATTCACAGCCCAATGCTTACTTCTAACAGGAACTATAAGGGTGGGATTTATTGGCATACTCTTTTCAGCACAGAAATCGATGGGCATTTCAAATCTTTGCCAGGATTTGGGACAAGAGTGGGACTCGGCAATGAGGAATGATGAATGAGTGATAGCCACCAGGCCCCAGAGATCTAGGCTCAAGTCCTACAGAGGGATAGGGAATATGGAGCCAGAACCTTCCACAATACCTACAGCCTAGGAACAGTGGTCTCCCTGGAGGCAGTGGCTGGCTGCTAGATGTCTCAATGGGACACCTCAGCCTGAACATAATGAACCCATTGAATACACCAGCCAAGGCAAGCCTTCTGGGCTTCAGTTATTAAATGGCAGAGAAGGATGCTTTGTTCAAGCTACTGGCTTAGTACTCTCTGAGGGCTTGTCCCAGCATTCACATGTTGGGGGTCTGGTCATAGGCAACCTGCTGAATGCATATCATCCACACATCATCCATACATACACAGAGACACGGAGTTACTGCCTTCTTTTTTTCTTTGGCACGTCTCAGGTTGAAATATGAGCCTAGGCCCTATCCTTAATCTCCTCTTTCTCAAGAGTAGCACTCTCCCGTTGAGCCACAGCCCCAACACATGGGGATATTTTCCTGTGATCTCTTAGAAATAAGAGTTTTGCAGACTTTCCTGCCCTGGCTGAATTCAAATAGGCATTCTCTACATCTCAGGCTCCTGAAGAGCTAGAATTACAAACAGGAGCCACTGACACCTGGCTTTCTTTGCTTCTTCTTGTTCTTTTTTTAATCACGACAATCTGAAATCTTCAGTGTCATTCCAATGGTTTGCATTCGAAGTAAACTTCCCAGGCCTGGAGTTTGAACCCCAGAACTGCCACACAGAAATGGAGGGAGATCCTGACAAACTCATTCTTATTTATGTGAAGGATAATGGAATGTTATAAAAGTAATTAAATTTGCAGTTAATTCATGATTCTATTTTAGAAAGTCACACATAAATCATTGGATTTATATCTTCCATTCTAGCACCATGTTATGATTTCCCTAATAGAAGGATATTGATTAATTTTTAATTAATGCTTTCATAAGTATTCAAACATGATACTTCATTAAACGGAGACATAATTTAATAACTAATTATTGGTAACTATATATCATTAAATGGAGACATAACTTAATAACTAATTATTGGTAACTATATATATAAAATTTAATAATATCCTCACATTCTCTCTCTCTCTACATACATATATATATATATATATATATACAGCAATCTACACACACACACACACACACATATATATATATATATATATATATATATATATATTGGGAACTACTGTGGCTTGATAACAGGTAACAGGTCCTTAGAACTTCCTGGCATCTCAGTTTGCCAGAGGTTGGTGTGCTAAGACTTTGACCCCATTTATGTATTGGACATTGTAGGCCGTGAGTTGAAATCCCAGCATTGCCAAAAATTTATTCGTGTAGTAAAATGATACTTTTGACACATTTTTTTCCTAAAAAAAAATCCTGGGTCTCAGTATGATGTATAATTCATATGCAAATATATCATGTATGATAGGATGTAATAAATGAAATGTTATATGTGTAATAATAATAAATGAATAAGGGTAATAAACATCATATTCACTAAACTCATGTGTGTATTTTTTCCAGGGCTGGAGCTTCAATTCAGGCCCTGGGAACTGGTTTGAATTTCTTGTCTTCAAGGACGGTGAGCTTCTCCTTCACCCACAGTGACACAGAGATACCCAGATGCCAAGTTCAAATCCCAGGCCTGCCAGAAAAATGGTGCAAATTCCAAGCCATGGCCTTATTTTATTTTATTATTTTTTTGCCAAGCACGGGGCTTGAACTCAGTTCTTGGCATCTCTGCCACAGCTGGCCCTGGGATTCTAGGACCCAAGTTCAAATATTGGGGTTGGCAAGAAATAAAATAAATAGGAAAAGGATAAAATGGAGAAATTCAAGAAGGTGGTTTTACTTTTTTTCCCTTTGCATTGTGACCATCCTGCCTGTAAATGACAAAGCCCTGAAAGTGTACATGACATTGCATGCTGATGTTTGGCTGGCTATTAGGGACGCCGTAACCAAAACCATAACTTAGGCCTGGAGGTTGCATCCCAGGGCTGCCACTAAATATTGGCGGGAGATTCCAAGAAACCCATTTCCATGTACATCCATTCCAATGGAATTTTATAAAAGTAACAAATTAGTAGTTAGTGTATGAGTATACTATAAAATTATACACAACAATTTTATTACATTGATTAATTTTCAATTAATACTTTACTATGTATTCAGCCATGATACTTAAAAGTGGAAGAAATAATTTGAATGTCAATAATGGATAGTAATATCATATATGTAATTTCATAATATACAGACACATTTCTCTTGTCTTATACATACATATATGTGTATATATATATATATGTATATACATATACATATATGCCAATCTACACATTTATCTGTTCATACACTTGTCACTCCTGGGGCTCAGTGGTATAGTGATAGCTAGTACATACAAATCCCTGGATTCGATTCCTCACTACCACAAGCACATAAAAATCCAGAAGTTGTGCTCTCACTCAAGTAGTCGAGCATTAGCTTTGAGCATAAAAGCCTAGGGACTGTGTCTAGACGCTTATTCAAGGTCCAGGATGAGCATGAAAAAATGTTGAATGATGTGACTGCAACTCTATAAGGATAGGACTTCAAATACCTCATCACAGAGCAAGCCGGGAGTCTGGTGCTGACAGCTGCCATCTAACCTGACTTAGTCAGAGGTATACGACTGCAACTCAGCCCCTCAGAACCATATGCTGCTGGCTTGCTCACCCCTGTCATCCAAGCTACTCGGGGGCTGAGATCTGACACTGGTGTATTTAAAACCCAGTCCTGGCGGGATGTCTGTGAAACTCTGAGCTGTGGATCAAAGTGATAGATCTCTAGCCTTGAGCAAAAGATCATAGGACAGTACCCCCAACATTTCAGTGCAATCCCTGTGGCTGACTCCCCCCCAAAACAATGCTCCTCTGAATCATTAGATGTGAACTTTGTGCAATTTGTGATGTGTTTCTGAAAGAATGGTGATACTGATGAAAGCACCCTAATACTAATGACAGCTTGTGGGATGCATCTATGTGATGAGTCCTTCCTGGAATGCTGGGGTCCTCACGGGGTGCTGTGTGCTGAGTCCTGCACAGGATGCTATGTGCTGAGTCCTGCACAGGGTGCAGTGCAGGGTGCAGTGAGGTCTTTTGTGTTCCTGTCCAGACAATGAGGGAGACTTCTTCCAGCAGGCCTGGGATGAAGAGAACCCCTCAGGCTACATTGGGAGAAGTGAGGGGAGCCCTGGAACATGCAATATCATAGGGGAAGGGATGTGAAGGGTAAACAAAGGAGGAGGCTGCAATGCTTGGTAAGAAATGTACGCATTATCCTGCCCATGTAATTGTAACCCCTCTGTACAGTATGTTCACAAATAAAATAAAATTAAATTAAAAAAAAGCAGTCTCTCTGTTATGAACTCATTGTATTGAATACAATTTTCCTTGCTTGGTGCCACTCATCATACCTACTCAGGAGTTTCACCTAGAGGAATACATCCATACATACACAAAGAAATTGAGGTACAATTTTTTTTTGAGGGGGCAGTCCTGGGGTTGAACTATGAGCCTAGGCCTGGTCCAAGAGTTCCTTTTGCTCAAGGGTACTGCATTAAGCTTGAGTCACAGCCCCACTTCTGGGTTTTTCTGTGATCTCTTAGAAATAACATTGTCAAGGACTTTCTTACACTGGCTGGTTTCAAACTCAAATTCTCTACATCTCAGCCTCCTGAGGAGCTGGGATTACAGTCAGCAGGCACATTCACCTTCTTTTTTTTCTTCTTTGTTTTATAATCTGGACTTACTTCTTAATAAGGTCATTCCTACGGTTGAGACTTATAAGTAAACTACACAATGTTCTTTATACCTGTTTTCTCTGAGAGTATTTTCTCTCTTCATCTTACCCTCTGGTCACAGGGTTGAAGCCAAAAGTGAGAAATGAGTGTTACAGGATTTAGGAGCAAATGTCAACAGGACATGCCAGTTCTGTCACTTAGCATTGAGCTGCAGTGAATTTACTGTCTCAGGATATGAAGACCGAAAGTTGGAGCAATCCTTATACTATCTGTATTGCTCCTTTTGCCTATAAAATGATCTAATAATTTTGATTGTTTTGTGTCTCCAACCTTAAGTATCTAGGACACACTAGAAGCATGTTCCTGTTTCCGTTTTTCTCTAGTACCTCTCGAGATTTAGACTAAAGGTTTGGGTGGAGCGGCTCCTAGATGAATCCCTGAGGAAATACACTTGAAGCCTCCTCAGAAGATCTCCATTCAAAGCCAGCCCTAGCAGGAAAGGTTTATTGTCTCCAATAAACCACCAGAAAACCAGAAGTGGAGCAGTGGCCTAGAGGGTAGAGCTCCAGCTTTGAGAGAGAAAGCCAAGCAGGCCATACAGGCCAGACCAGGCAGGAAAGCCTGGGAGGTGCTTATGTCCATTGAAGAACCAGATGGCTGGAAGTGGAGCTGTGCCAGTGGTAGAACCTCTGCCTTGTGAAAAACAGCTGAGGAATGCATCACTTCCTCAGTTTAAGCCATAGGATGGCCACAAAAGAAAATTTAAAAAGAGAAGGCCAAGTTTATGTATCAGTGTCCTACTTACTTACGTGTGTATATTACGTCCCTAAGTGCAAAGAGGCTGTATGCAAAACTTCTGCTTTTATTTACAGATTTATGTTTTAGATATGCTCATTGTACATACTGCATCATTCTCTTCATTTCAGCCCCATTGATTTTCTCTTCCAGGATTCTAGGCCTATTTCCTTATATGATGCACACTGAAGCTCTCAGCAGCCTTTATTTACATTTTATTATGAGGCCAATGCAGGAGCAGTCACAAATCAGGCAGGGGAAAAGAAGATCAGAGTTCATAGAAATAAGCGGTATTCAGAAAATTATAATTGGGGACGCAAATTGGTAGCATATATATGTAAAAACTACCATTAAGAAAAAAGATGAGGGGGCTGGGAATGTGGATTAGTGGGAGAGTGCTTGCCTAGCATTCAAGAGGCCCTGTGTTCGATTCCTCAGTAACACATACACAGAAAAATCCAGAATTGGTGCTGTGGCTCAAGTACCAGAGTGCTAGAGACAATGCCCAGGCCTTGAGTTCAGCCCAAGAAATGTCAAAGAGATAACTAAGTAGGTAGTTAGGTAGTTAGTTCGGTAGGTAAGTAGGTAGGCAGGTAGGTAAGTTGGTGCATATATAGATACATAGAAAGAAAGAAAGAAAGAAAGAAAGAAAGAAAGAAAGAAAGAAAGAAAGAAAGAAAGAAAGAAAGAAAGAAAGGAAGAAAGAAAGAAAGAAAGAAAGAAAGAAAGAAAGAAAGAAAGAAAGAAAGAAAGAAAGAAAGAAAGAAAGAAAGAAAGAAAGAAAGAATGGAAAAAAGAAAGAAAGAAAGAAAGAAAGAAAGAAAGAAAGAAAGAAAGAAAGAAAGAAAGAAAGAAAGAAATGTCAATAGATGATAGATAGATAGATAGATAGATAGATAGATAGATAGATAGATAGATAGATAGATAGATAGATAGATAGATAGATAGATAGATAGATAGATAGATAGAAAAATGATAGATGAATCTGGTCTTGGACTTCAGGAGGAAAGAAGGGAACAATTCCCAGTCATGAAGCTTCTGCAGTGTGCCAGGACACCAGCATCACCTTCACACAACCACAAAGCAGGAAAAATGTCTCTTTACCACTTCTCAGGCAGCCGAATGCCTCAGAGCCAAGAGGGCAGAGCCAGGTTCTAACTCAGCTGCTTGGGGACAAAAGAGAAATGACCCTGCCTCACTTTGGACTGGGGATTAGCATTAATGATGTGGAGAATGAAGAAGGAGGAAAGACTGGCAGAGGTAGAAGAAGGGCCTTCAAATCTGATAGATGGAGAGTAAAAAATCCACTCCCTAAGACCAGAGAGCAGGGCTTTTCTACTCTGTTCCTCCCCTCTCCCTCACTAAACTGGCTCTCTATTGGTAACCTAAAGATAGCCTGAAGCTCTCTTCACCTGAGTGAGGAAGGTTAGTCATTGTTTGAGGAAGCTGAGAAAAGCCTGATCCTGGTGTAACTGTAACAAACATTTCAGGTTTCCCCCATTGCTGGCTGTCCCTGGAATGAATGAAGTGGTTTTGCAGCTCACTTCCCTGTTGAGTGTGTATATTCTGCCTCCTTGTTCTCTTCACCTAGCCTGGCTTTTGAAATTGTTTTCTGTCCTTCAAATACAGTGTTATACTGGAGTTCTTCCTGCTGACTGTGCCAGGGCTTGGATCCTGAGAACTTCATTTGAACCCAGGATGGGGCAATGGGTCAAGAACACTAAGAACATTTAGAGTAACTTCTCATCACCAAGGGAAAAACAAGAAGCTCTTGAACATCTGACCTTTCAGATGTGGAAGTCAGAGTGTCATAGACTTTTCTGCCCTGGCTGGCTTCAGTGTGATCCTGAGACCTCAGCCTCCTGAGCTAGGGTGATGGGCAAGAGCTACTGGTGCTCTGCTAGGTTCAGATGAGTAATGACATTGACAATACAAGTCAACTGCTTATCACAAAAGGGTTTGGGGAGCATATTAAGCCTTTCAACATTGGACTTTTCAGAACCCTGTGGACACAAGGTTACAATGCTAGAGTCAGTGAGGCTGGGCATGTGGATCTGCTACACTTAAGCCTGGAGGTCTGACTCCAATTCTGGTGTATATTAGTGTTGATTTTCCAGAGAATATTCTCATAATTAGCAAATAGGAAAAGTACCTTGATTAACCCTCAATTTTTTCCAGTTGTGTGTCTTGTATCAACCCTGGGCACTGTCTCTGAGCAATTCAGTCAAGTCTAACTCTCTACCACTTGAGCCACAGCTCCACATGGGATTTTTTAGTGGTTCATTGGAGATAAGAGTCTAACAGGCTTTTCTTGCCTAGGCTGTCTTTGAACTGTGGTCTTCAAATCTCAGCCTCATGAGAAGGTAGTTTTCCAGGTGTGAGCCACCAGCATCTGGCCTATTGTTTTTGACAGTCCTGGGGATTGTTTTTCTCAAGGCTAGCACTCTACCACTTGAGCCACTCCACTGCGTCTGGCATTTTCTGAATATGTGGCATTGAGGATTCAAACCCTGGTATTCATGCATGTTGAGTGAGCTCTTTAGCACTAAGCCACATTTCTAGCCTCTCCCTTACAATTTTATCCCACAAGTTTCCTGTCCTCAAGAAAACCCTTCTCAGTATAAATCATCTAAAAACACCCCTATAGTAAGGTGTCCAAAGATAAATAAGACAAAGCTCATTCTTTGGAGAGACTCTAAACGTGAGAAGACTGTGACAGATGCCTCCATTTAGTTATGTATCATGTTTCAACACAAAAAGTTTTAATGATAAATGAGTCAATATCCTAAATTATTGTGTATAATTTTATAATACATGTGCAAAATGTAAATGGGAATAATATAAATAAAATAAACAATAAAAATTAATCAAATAAAAAATAAAATAAATACAAAATCAATAATGAAAATCATAACATGTAATAAACATACATATGTACGTATATATCATCTATTACACATGTATAGAAATATCTTTTCCATTGCAGGGCCTTCATTCAGGCCATGGGAACTCTAGCCTGAATTTCTTTTCCTCAAGGACAGTAAATTTTTCCTTTACTCATGGTACAAAAGAGTTACCTGGATGGTGAGATCAAATCCCAACAATGGTAGAAATACTGGCCCCTGTTCCAAGACAGTAACTTAATCTTTTAATGGAAGCAGTTATATTTATTCAGTTCCATACTGAACATTAAATAAAAAGCAGTATAGAATTTTGTACATCTATTCAGACATCCTCCCCTTACCCCCAAAGTGTTTCTCGAAATACTACATGGTTTCTTTTTTGTATGTTTTTTATTGTAAAAATGTTGTACAGAATGGTCACAGTTACATGAGCAAGGTCATGAGTATATTTCCTATTGAGCATTGTTACCTTCTCCCTTGTTTTCCCCCTACCATCCCTTACCTCCCATCTCCACAACTACTCCCCCTGCCAAGCTCAGTGACTTACTTTTTTAGTTTTGGCTTGGCACGGTGTTTGAACTCAAATAGTAGCAAATCTGCACTTTCTCTCACATTGCTACAAGTTCCTGAGTTCAAATCCCAGTCTAGGAAAGAAAACTGGCAGAAATTCCAAACCAGAGAGCTCTATTTTTTTAACTATAGTTAAATAATCATTTTTTTATTTTTTATTTTTTGTGGCTTTTTTAGGGCTTGAACTCAGGTCGTGGCAACTCTGCCTCAGCTTTGATCACCCTAGGCTAGGTGCAGCCTCGGGACCCATACCCAATCCTGGAATCCTAGGCCCAGAGGGCTTGCAGAAAGAAAAAAAAAGTGGGATAGCACAAAAAGTGGCAAGCTGCAGAGGGATGGCTGTTTAATTTTTTTTTTTAATCTTTGCACGGTGACCATCCTGGGTCTGAATGCCACGGATGCAAAGTACACCTGACCTGCCATTCCTGAGGGCTGGCGGGTTAGCAGGGAAGCCATAGGCCAACCTGTCAACATGGGCCCTGGGTTCAAATCCAGGTCCTGACAACTACCAATGGCAGAAGATCACAAGACACTCATTCCTATGCATAGGAATATCAATTGAAAGAGAAGTTTGTGCATTGGTCAAGCCTAAAATTGGATGCAGTAATCCTAGGACACTGATCTTAATTTCATGCTTTATTAAGCATGAAAAGAATAGCATTCCTTTAACTGTGTCATAATAAATACCTAAGAGTTGGGAAGAAAGTAGTATATGTCATTCAATCATAGATAGGAGGCTATGGTGCTTTTTACCAATATATATTTATTTGTATACTACTGCCTGCCTATCCTTGTATCGCTGTTTTGGCCAATCCGGGGTCACGATCTCAGCACCTAGGAACCACCTCACAGCTTCATTGGCTAGAGGCTGTTGTGCTCACACTCACCCATTCATGAATTGGACCTGCTAGGCCCTGAGTTCAGATCCCAGCACTGCCAAAAATTTAATCTTGGAGTAAGAAGCCAAATACGACACCTGTTTTCCTTTTCTGGGAGAGTTCTGCATGTCAAGCATGATGGAGAACACATCTACAAATCTAGATGGTATATGTTAGGATGTAAACAATGTAATACATAGTTAGGATGCATCAGTGTCAGTAAAATAAATGAAAAAAATATAATGTATAACCACACCAAACATAATATAGACTGAACATCTGTATGGAAGTTCAATCCTATCTTTAAAATGTATATAAGGAGTACGTTTTCCAGGTCTGGGGCTTGAATTCAGGCCTAGGGAATAGGCCTGACTTACTGGTCTTCAAGCAGGGTGAGCTTCCCCTTCCCTGACAGTGCAATAGAGTTACCCAGACCCCGGGTTCAAATTCCAGGACTTGCAGACAAAATATGGCACACATTCCAAGCCAGGGAGCTTCATTAGCATTTTTAATATTTTTAAGTTCACTTCACCTTTATTTGATACATATTGATTTTATAATATGAGAGTTTTTCAAAAAAGGGGTCTAAACTTACATTTCAGCATAGCACATTGGTGTTTCTATTTTGACCATCTGCCCTGAAGAGTGAGAATGAAAATAAGGACATTTCTCCCTAGAAGATCGGGACAGTTGAATTTATTTCTATTTAGAGTTATTTTCTACAATTATAAACTCTCTGCATTTGTGTCGTATAAGTTTTCCTCAGTGCCTACCATGAAATACACTAGGGGAGTCCTCTTAGTACAAAAGGTAGGATTTCTGAATAAAACCTCACTTCTGTGAGGACAGTAGGTACTTCTAAGCATTTTGGGAATAAACTGGATTGTAAAATGAAAAACGAAAACAATGGGACTGTGATGTATCTCAGTAGTGGAGTACTTTCCTAAAGAGCATAAGACCCTGGCAGAAAAGTTTCCTAAAGCTCAGAATGTTAGAATTTTATGATTTGCATGAAAAAACATTTTTGGGGGGGTCCTGTGGCTTGAACTCAGAGTTTATCCCTGTGCTCTTCAGCTCAAGGCAAGCAATCTACTGCTTAAGTAACAGTGCCACTTCGGTTTTCTAGTGGTTTATTGGAGATAAGAGTCTCACAGACTTTTCTGCCTGGGCTGACTTTGAACCGCCAAACTCAGATCACAGCCTCCTGAGTAGCTAGGATTATAGGTATGAGTCACTGTTGCCAGGCACATGAAAAAACTTCTTAAAGATGGATTCTGAGAAAAGAAACTTGGAAAACACTTTTAGTATAAATAATTTATAGTGCCATGGTTAAGGCACTAATTCAGAAGTATTTATTCATTGGCTGGTTTCTTAGTTTATTTAAATATATATATGCATTATTAAAATATATATGTATATATATATATTATTAAAAAACATAGCTTTGAAGTGTACCTAAGAGCATATGTGCTCATGTAAAGTTATACAAATGAAAAAGCTTCATTTTTCTTTTCAGTTTGGTTGGTACCATAAATTAGGTGGGATTTGGGTATTGTTTTGTTCTCTGTTCCCCCAACCCCCTCTCCTCTCTCCTCACATTTGAACTCAGCTTGCTCTTCCTTGGCTTCGTTGTTCATAGCTGATTTTCTACCACTTCAGCTATACCTGTAGCCTGGCATTTTGCCAGTTAATTGGAGATGATGTCTCTCAGGCTTTTCTGCCTTCATTGGCTTTGAAATTTCATCTTCCAGTTCTCAGCCTCCTGAGTAGCTAGGATTAAATATGTGAGCCACTGGGGTGCCTAGGGATAATTTAGACTTTGGTTAGTGTATTCTTTGTGTTTTTCTTGGCATGGGATCATCTACTGTAAAATTTCTGTGAATGACCTGGGTCTGAAGTAAGATATATATAATACATATGCAAATCTGTATAATTTTCATAAGATGTAATAAATTTAATACATGTTATAAGTGTATTAATAGTCAATAAACATAATGAATTAATAATACAAAAATAAACACACTCAAATCAATATGCAGTAAACATAAATATGTAGATATTAATCATTTCAAATGTGGATGAATATTAATTAACAGGGTGGGGATTGAATTCAGGCCTAGGGAACAGTCCTGAATTGCTTGTATTCAAAGAGGGTGAGTTTCTCCATCCCCCAGAGTGCATTAGATTTTCCGAGACTCCAAGTGCAAATCCCAGGCCGGGCAGAAAAAAACGAGCATGAAATCCAAGCCAGAGAGCACCATTAGTATTTTTAAATTTTTAAAATTCATTTTTTTTATTTTCTATTTATGTATGTATGTATGTATGTATGTATGTATTTTGCCAAGCACGGGATTTGAACTTAGGTCGTGGCAACTCTGCCTTAGCTTCCATCAGCTTAGGCTGGGTTTGTGCAGCCTTTGGACCCACAGCCCATCCTGGGAGCCTAGGCCTCATGGCTGACAGGAAAAAAATGAAAATGGCAAGGAAAAATAGCCACGAATTGCAAACAGTTAGAGGTTTCTCGGTTTTCCGTCCATGCATGGTGACCATCCCGGGTCCAAATGACACAACTGCAACCTGTAGGTCACCTGGCATTTCTGTCAGTGGGGTGTCAGCGAAGCCATAGGCCTATCTGCACACCTAGGCCCTGAGTTTGAATCCCGGTCTTGCCACTTACAAAGGGCTGGAGAGTGTAAGAAACTATTGCCTGTCCATAGGAACACCAGAGGAATGTGATCAATGTTATGGTTGGATGAGTAGTGTGTCAATTAGTCTAGCAAAAACTAAATCCAGTATTTACAAGATGTGGATTGATTTTAATTTATAGTTTATTATGCATTAAAAGAATACATTGTGTATGTGTGTGTGTGTGTGTGTGTGTGTGTTTTGTCAGTAGTGGGGACTGAACTCGGGCCTTGGCGTTATCCCTCAGCATTTCAGCTCAGGGTTAGGGTGGTACCATGTGAGACACAGTGCCATTCCCAGCTTTTTCTGATCATGTGTTGCTGAGGAATTGAAACCGGGACTCATGCATGCAAGATAACACTCTCCCAATGAGCCACCTTCCCATCCCCTAAAAGAATACTATTGATTAAATGGAGTCCTCACTAAATACCTGAGAATCACTAGGAAGGTAGTATATGTCATTGAATAACAGATAGACATCACTGGCAATATCTAAATATATATTTGTATACCACTGTCTGCATAGAAAGGTATTGCTATTTTGGCCAAACCTGTGTCTCCATCCTAGGTCCTGGGATCCACCTGGCACCTGAATGTGCTAGAGGCTGCTGTGCTGACACTCACCCATTTGTGAATGGGGCCTCTAGGCCCTCAGTTCAGTTCCCAGCATTGCTAAAAATGTCTTCCTGGAGTCAGATTGCAAGTATGATACCTGTTTTCCTTTTCTGTGCAAGTGCTGGGTGTCAGGCATGATATTTATAATTTGTCTGCAAAGCTACCTGCTATGGAATAGATTTGAATGAATGTAATAAATGTAATAAGTGCACTCATAGTCCATAAAATAAATTGTAAACAAATAAATATATAATAAAATATGATTAATCATTCCAACAAACAAGATATAGACTGAATGTATGGATGTAAGTATAAATGATAAAATAAAAATGGTTATAATTGTTATGTTCTCCAGGGCTGGGGCTTGAATTCAGGCCTAGGGAACAGTCCTGAATTGCTTGCATTCAAGGGAGGAGATCTTCCTTTCCTCCGCCTCCCCCAAGGGCATCAGAGTTACCTAGATCCCAAGGTGACATTCCTGGCATGGCAGACAATAAAATGGCACGAAATCCAAGACAGGGAGCTTCAATAGTGTTGTTAATTAATTAATTAAGTTTTGCCAAGCACAGGGTTTGCACTCAGGTTGTGGCAACTCCTCCTCATTTTCCATCACCCTAGGCTGGGATAGTGCAGCCTCTGGATCCACAGCCCATCCTGTGGTCCTAGACCTCAGGGGTTCACTGGAAAAGAAAATGAAAACAGCACCGAAAAAAAGGCACAAACCGAGGACGGTCAGCAGTGTCTGTTTTCCGTCCTTGCACATTGACCATCCTGGATGTGAATGACATGGCTGCAACCTGTAGGTCATCTGGCATTTCTGAAGGCTGGCTCTATCAGTGAAGCCATAGGCCAACGTGGACACTAGGCCCTGAGTTCGAATCCCGGTCATGCTACTTACAAGGGGCTGAAGAGCCTAAGAAAATATTCTTGTCCATAGGAACACCAGAAGAATGTGGTTAATGTCATGGTTGGATGAGTAGTCCGTCAATCAGTCTTGCTTAAAATTAGACCCAATAATCACTGGACAGGGATTGACTTTAATTCATAGTATATTATGTATTAAAAGAATACTATTGATTAAATGGAGTTCTCACTAAATACATGAGAATCGGTAGGAAGGTAGTATATGTCATTGAATACTAGATAGACACTTCTGGCAGTACCTAAATATCTAAATTTATATTTAGGCTGGAAAAGTGGCTCCGTTGTAGAGCTCTTACCTTGCATGCCTGAGGCCCTGGGTTCGATTCTTCAGCACCACATAGGCAAAAAGAAAAAAAGCCGGAAGTGGTGCTGTGGCTCAAGTGGTAGAGTGCTAGTCTTGAGCTGAGGGACAGCACCCAGGCCCAAAGTTCAGGCCCCACAACCAGACACCAAAATAAATACATAAATTTTATTTATTTATATATCTCCATCGTCATAGAAAGTTACTGCTATTTTGGCCAAACCTGGGGCTTGATCCCAGGTGCTGAGATCCACTTGGCAGCTGAATGGGCTAGAGGCTGCGGTACTGACACTCACCCATTCATGAATTCGGCCTCTCAGGCATTCACATCAGGTCCCATCACTGCCAAAAATTTCTTCCTGGTGTAATATTTCAAGGGTGACACCTGTTTTCCTTTTCTATGCAAGTTCATAATATGTCTGCAAAGCTACACGCTATGGAATAGATATGGAATAGATGGGAATAAATGTAATAAATGTTATAGGTGCACTCACCGTCCATAAAATAAATGCTAAATAAATAAATAAATGATAAAATATAATATATCACTCCAAAAAACATGATATAGACTGAATATATTGATGTAAGTAGAAATCATATATTTAACATGTCTATAAATGTTATGAGATGCTTGAATTCAGGCCTACGAAAGAGTTTAGTTCATGCATGATTCTCATAGGAAATGATAGGCAAGATGTATGGCACAACAATTATTTTTAATTAAGAGTTCATGAAGTGTGACAATAAGAATCACATTCAGGAAATGGAGGCATTGGGAAAGATCCAAGAATCGGTACTTGAATGGTAGATAGGATTTGAACACAGCTCGCTACATCTCCTACTCTAGCCAAATAGGTAATTAGCATACTAGCTTCAGCTTATGAATGGATGAATATTGTGCCCCATCCCCACCCTGGGGCTCGATCTCAGGTCTGGGTATGTCTTATCTCCTTAGTGGCTCACAAGTTGATGGGCTCATGTGGACCCATTTGGCTGTTGGGCTTCCTAGACCCCAAGTTCAAATCCCAGCACTACCAAAAGGTTTATCTTGATGTGAGAAGCCAATTCTTGCACCTGTTTTCCTGTACTGTGCAAGTGCTGGGTCTCAGCAAGAATCAAGAAACATTGGCAACTCTACACCCATGAGAATAGGTTGTCATCCATGTCAGCACAGTTTTATATGTCATTCTATGCTCAATAAAATACACAACACATCCTTGAAAAAGACACAAAATAAAACGAATAACTACACTGAATGCAAGATGCATACCACACCTGTACATAAATAGAGATCCTATGTTTAAAAGAGCTGGGCTTCTTATTTTGTCCAGTGCTGTGACTTCAGATCAGGCCCCGGACTAGGCCTGACATTCTAGTCTTCAAGGATGGTGAACCTCCCCTTCCCCCACAGTGCAACAGAGTTACCCATACCTGAGTTCAAATCCCAGCACTGACAAAAGATTCATCCTGATGTCAGAAGCCAGTAGTTGCACCTGTTTTCCTCTCCTGTGGAAGTCCTGGGTCTCAGCTAGGCTGGAGAATGAATGCATAGGCAACCCTGTAACCATGGGAAAAGTTTATCATCCATGTCAGCACAGTTATAGCTGTCACCATACTCAGTAAAATACACAATACCTCCATGAATTAGACACAAATTAAGGAGAAGTGCACCGAATGCAAAATGATGACCGCACATGTATGTCAATATAGATCCTGTGTTTAAATTATGAATTTAGGACTATCCTGGCCCTCCCTGGGGTTCGATGTCAGGTCCTGGGAAAGGTCTAGCTCCTTAGTTGCTCACAGGCTGGTATCCTCACCTAGAACTTTTCGCCAATTGGCCCTGCTGGGCTCTGAGTTAAAATCCCAATACTGCCAATAGATGAACTCTCATGTGAGAAACACATCGATCCACCTGTTTTCCTATGAAAGTCCAGGTTCTCATGGAGGATGGAGAATGCTATATAGGCAACTCGATAGCCATGGGAATAGGTTGTCATCCGTTTCGGCACAGTTATATCTGTCATCATGCTCAATAAAACACAAAATGCATACATGAGTAAGACACACAATAAAAAGAGTAACTATACTGAATTCATGAGGCATTCCACACATGTATGTAAATAGAGATCCTATATGTAAAACAGGTGGGTATATTATTTTTGCCAATACTGGGGCTTCAATTCAGGCCCTGTGACTTAGCCTGATATTGTAGTCTTCAAGGATGGTGAGCTTCCCTTTCCTCCACAGTGCTATAGATTTACCCAGACCTGAGTTGGAAACCCAGCAGTGGTAGAAAAATGGTGCGAGTTCTGAGCCAGGGTGTTTATTATTATTATTATTATTATTACTATTACTATTATTATTTGCCAATGAAGGGATTTGAACTCAGTGGTAACTCTGCCTCAGCTTCAGTCACCTCAGGGTGACAGGCTGCCATGGGCCCATAGCCAATCCTGGGATGCTAGGCTTTGAAGTCTTGCAGGAAAACACACACACACACACACACACACACACACACACACAAACACACACAGAGAAAAAAAAGCCGCGGGATGGATTTTTTACATTTTTTTCCCCTTTCTATGGTGACCATCCTGGGTCTGAATGACATGTCTACAAAGAGTACTTCACCGTGCATTGGCGAAGGCTAGTGGGCTATTGGGGAAGCCATAGTCCCATGCAGCAATGTAGGCCCTGAGTTTAACTGCTGGTCCTGACACCTACCAATCAGGGGATTTCCCAAGAGACTTACACAAATAGGATGTATTCTAGGGGTGGCGATCAATTTCAGGCCTAAGGAACAGACTTGAATTTCTTGACTTCAAAAAAGCAAGCCTCCCCTTGCTACACAGTGTAACAGATTTACCCAGACCATGAGTTCCAATCTCAGTCCTGGCAGAAAAAAATGGCATCTCTGTGCTATGTGATGCCCAATTCTTAGGTATTTCATTATTTCTCCATTTAATGAATGTAATTTTTTAAATGCTTCATAAAGTATTGATTAAAATCAATCAGTGTCCTAGAATATAATTGTGTATAATTTTATCCTAGAATCATTCAAAAACTGTCCATTCAATCATGATATACATCACATTCCATTGGTATTCATATGGATAGAAATGAGTTTTTAGGATCTTCTGCCATTTGGAGGTGGCAGGACCAGGATTCAAATTGTGGGCTCCAGCTCCCACTACTTAAACCCGAAGATAGGGAACTCACCGGTCTGTCCAAGAACATCATCAAGACCAATAATTAAGCAGGCACCAGTGTCTCTCAGCAGTCCTCCATGATACTTACAAGGCTGTGAAAGGAGATTCATGGTCAAAGTCACCCTAGGCTGGAAAGTACTTGAGACCCCTGTCCAACTTCAGTGTCAACAAAGCCAGAAGTAGAGCCAGTGGTAGAAGGGTAGCCTTGAGCAAAAGCAGCTCACCAACTGTGCCTAGGTCCTGAGTTCAATGTCCTGGACTGGCAACAAACAGGCATACACACAAAAATCTGTGCAGCTATATGGCTAAAGCAGGTCTCCCTCTTGTTCCCAACTGGATTGGACAGAGTTCCCTGGGAAAGGGGCTGCTGTCATCTTGACTCTGCCCATTCTGCCTGCATCACAGGATACCAGCCATACCCCCATTCTTTTATGGTTCTTTCTGACCAATGGGATACAAGAATCGTGGCCACCCACATTCCATGCTGCCCTGTAGCACCAAGATTCCCTCTGTTGGTTGACACCACTACCAGAAGTTGAGGAAGGTAGAGGTAACTGAGTGGTAAACAAGAGACTCGAGGCGAATTTGGAGTACAATAGGAAATTGACAACCTAGTCAGAGAGTGGAAGAATAGAGGATTTCCCAGAGCCTGGGAATGTGGCCAGCCCATTTTTCCCATCCCAGCGCTCAGATGTCTGAAACAACAAGACTCAGTGAGAGAGCTGTGGGCAACAAACTACTGCCAGAACACCAGCAGAAGAAATCCTCCCATCAGACCTTCAGCATTCAAGAAAACAAAGAATACATAACAGGGAAGGATCCCAAAGACAAATACCTCTGGGAAGGGTGATTCAACCGAGGGTCTGGCCAAAGGTGATGCTGAACACTGGCCTCCCCTGCCTTTGGACACAGTCACAGCCACCAGGATCCAGAATGTCAAGGGTCATGATACCACCAAAATATGCAGAGGTGCTAGCGACATGTGGTGCCTGCCCTGGACCACAGCAAAAGGAGAAACCAGGTGCTCTATGCCAAGATCCAACCACTGAAACAGGAAAAGACAGACCTGCAGGATTGATGAGAGAAAGAGAAGGAGAAGGTAGCCAAAGTACACAAAGCACCAAAAACAGAGCTAAACATCCACAAGCCACCCTTATAGAGGTTGGTTTTGGCAGAAAGTGATTTACAATCAGCACCAGCCCACATGCAGCTCATGGCCAATGACAGCAAAATGGAGCATGAAGCTCTCACCAGCTGCCTACAGGCTGCAGAGCAGCACATGGCAGAGCTGGAGATGGTGACTTCTGTGGGTACTACTTACAGAAGGTGGCCGAAATGTTCAAACAGCTAAATGATGTAACACTTCAGCTCAAGAAAAAGAAGAAAAGATTCTATGACCTGCAGCAAGTGAACACAGAATTTTAGGAGAAGGTGTAAGCATTCTGGACATAGAGGAGCAACAGGAAGAACAGAATCTGCAAGTTCCAACAAGTGCTGGAGTGGTGTGAGGTACTAAAGAGACTTCAGGACAACCTGAGTTGAATGGTATCTGCAGCGAATCTGGAGACAGACACCTTCTCGCAGAACCTGAGCATTGAGAGGTCCACCCAGAAGGAGGAGCCCTGGTGGCAGACCAAGCAGGTGAACCAACTGACAGAGGAAAAGGAGTGAGGATGAAGGTAGGTGCTGCACCTAGAGAATGAGCTGGGGGAACTGAGAAGGAAGCTGGCAAAGCCATGGCCCTCTGTGGGTCCATCTCAGGAGGAGCAGCACCTGCGGGCCCACACCTATCACACGCAGATGGGGTTGAAAAACCTGGAGAAACAACTTCACATCCAGGTACAGGAAAACTAGAAACTCCGTCTCCACTATGCAGAGCAGCGGGAGCAAGTGGGAGGATTGGAGGAGAAAACCGAAGATCCGCAGGAGAACCCCGAGACCCCATGATGTGCATGTGTATGAAACCCACAGCTGGAGGAACAGCTGGCCTTGCTGCAGGACGCTCTCTACAGGGTGAGCAGTGAGAAGGAGGAGCTCACCAGCATTGTGGACTCAGAGCAGCAGGTGAAGAAACATCTACAGGAACAGCTGGACTGCTGAGAGGAGAAGATAGAGGAAGGGAAAGAGGTAGCTGAGAGAGAAAGCCAAGTGACTCAGGAGCTCCAGGAGCAGCAGGAGCAGTCCCTGGCCCAGCTTCAGGAGCTCAGAGTCACCTGTGAGCAGCACATTGCCTCCAATGAGCAGCTGTGCTCCAAGTAGTAGGTCCTGCAGTAGCACCTGCAGAGGCAGACCCAGCTGTTGGAGCAGCTGAAACAAGTGCAGGATCCGACCAACTGGGGGGACTAGATGGTACCCCCAAAGTGGCAGGACAGTTTCATGTGCCTGGACGTGACCAGTCCAGAGGAGGAGCACATGCAGGCCCAGCTGAGCTTCCTGGCTTTCCCTGGGGAAGGAGAAGCTGTGAACTCTGGAGAAGCAAAAGCTGAGGAAGCGACTCTCCTCGATGTGCCCATGGAAGAGGATGGAGATGTCCCCCAAACTCAGAGGGACGTGGAGCTGTTAGCACTCTTGGAGGGTGAGATCCACAGGGGGATACTCCTGCCACAGGAGCAGCGAGACTGCTGCAGGCACTCCCCCTCCCACCGACAGCTCAGTGCCAGATAGAGCTGGAGCCACAGGTCCCCTGCCCAATGAGCTGCCACCACAGCATGTGTGAGGTTGGGAAGTGGGACACGTGGGCGTCCAAGAAGAAAATCTTCTTCATCCACAACTTGCTTGATGAGGTGGACTTCCAGAGTCCTACAGATGAGCTCCACCATCAATGCAACCAGCTGTCGGCACATATCTGCACCATCCAGGAGTCCCTCCTGACATGTAAAGGACAGATGTTCATTCTGGATCAGCTTTGTCAGGAGAAAGCCGAGTGCATGTGCCAGCTGTCCCAGGAGAAGATGAAGAGTAGATAGCTGCCAGAGCTTCTGTGGCTCCTACACGGGGCTCCAGATGCTGACACAGGCTGAGCTCCCCACCAGTGCAGCTGCTTCAGAGGCCTCAGGCTCCTGGGTGGTCAAAATCAGGGAGAAGCAGAAAGGTTTTGAAGAATTGCAACTTTAGGATAGTGTGGAATCTGCAAGAGGAGAGGTCAAGGTTCCCTGCCCCGTACAAGACTCCCCCACAGAGCATGTCCTGCTGCAGATCCCCACATGCAGAACTGCCCATAGCTGGTGCGCTCAGGCTTGCAGTGCTCTGTTACTTTTTTCTGTAGACAGATGGGGATGATGACTCCCTATGTGACTTACTGAGTCCCCAAACCCTCAGTAGCCACCAGAACTAGGTGGTCAGGTGAGCTTCTCTAGGCCTCCATCTGCCTGGTGATAGGAAGGGTAAACTATGGGCCTGGTAGAGCAGAGGCTGCTGGGAGGAGGCCCAAATTCCAGGAACATCTAATGGCCCATTGGTGGCCAGGGAAGAGGCCCGTGTTATGCTTATCAAAAAGAATAAATCGTTTCCAAAGGGAAAAAAAAGGCCTCCACAAATATTTGTTCTTCCAGTTATGGGGCTTGAACTCAGGGCCTGTCCACTGTCCTTGAGCTCTATTTGATCAAGACTGGTGGTCTACAAGTTGAGCCCCATCTCCCCTTCCAGCTTTTTCTTTGTGGAATCAAACCCAGGGCTTCAGGCTTGCTAGGCAACCACTCTATCACCGAGCCACATTCTCAGCTAGGATGATCTCCTGCCCCCAAACCCATATGGCCATTCCTCAGATAAATAGGAAGTAGGGGCTAGGATGAATATGAAGCACAAGTCTGGTTCACACAGAAATAATCCCCTGCCCCCTCTTCGACACCCTTATTTAAAGTTTCTCTTTTACTATTGAGGGATGAGAGCGAGAGAGGGACATCTGAGAGAGGAGTACCAAGAACAGTGGCCCCCTGAGCCCCACAGCTTCCTCCACACAAGTCGTCCTACAGATTCCCATCTTACCTGACTCAATGTTGTGTCTACACTTTCTCCCTACTCCAGCAAGTCTCAGAATGAAATAAATGTCAGCCCTGGCCTCAGCCCACACCCAGGGTAGAAGCTCCTAGTCCCAAACTGACTTCCACCTCTGACTTCCCAGAGTTAGGCTGGACCCACCACTCACCACTGTATTGGTGTCAATGATCTCATGGATGAATTTCAGGAAGAAGGTCTATGGCAAAGAGCAGAAGCAGCAGGGTAAGCAAGGAGGAAGGACCCAGGGCAATTGGTCTGGGATCGTCCTCCTTGGAGTCCTCCCGTCAAGCCAGAGCCATCCTGACCCAAAGCCCGGCCAAGGGCAGGGGGTGGAGAAGATAGAGGAGTACGGGACTAGAGGAGGTACTGCTTTATCTTGGTGCACTTGAAATTTCCAATATTTGGCCCATGCCAATACCAAAGCCAACATGCATTGCCTCTCCTTGTTATTGTCCATGAGTGCTGTCCCTGAGCTCTTTTTCTCAAGGCTTGCACTCTACCACTTTAGCCAAGGGACACTTCTTGTTTTCTGATGGTTCATAGAGGATAAGAGTCTCACACACTTTCCTGCCCAAGCTGGCTTGGAAACCAGATCTCACCTTCCTGAGTAGCAAGGATGTCAGGCGTGAGCCACAACTGCCCAGCATGTGATGCCTTTTTAAAGGATCTTGGCAAGTCTGTAAATGGAACCCCAAAGGGCCTGGATAGACCAAGACCCAATCAAGGAGCTGGGACTGGGGAAGGCTGACATTCTAGCCATTCTGTTCCCCAAAATTATAGATGTCAGGTGGTGTTGGATGCATCGAACTCCTAGGCCAACAACCACCAGACTTAGTGGGAAAAAGGTATAGAATACCCAAAGGTTACAGTGTAGAAATCTCTGATTTTGCATGCATATGGGTGTGTGTGTGTGTGTGTGTGTGTGTGTGTGTGTGTTTACCAAGGGTTGAAGAGCCTAGGTGGTAACATTTAGCTTGTTTGCACAAGTTTGGTGCTCTAACACTTGAACTATAGTATTACTTCTTCCCAGCTTTTTGGTGATTCTTTGGAGATAAGAGTATGCCCAGGCTAGGTTTGAATCTTGATTGATCCTCCAGTGTCAGCCTTGAGTAGCTAGGATTATAGGCATGTGCCACTGACATCCAGCTGCATGGATGTCTTTTCATACTTTCTGTTCTAACAGCTGTCTACTTGCCTTGGCCTAGATCGCTGACCTCTACATCAGCTCCCAGCAGCACCTGACTGTGTGGAGACCATAATGCTCAAAAATTGTCAGTGCATCCTATTTCTTTGTCCTGAGGGCAGGGTATGTCTCCTCTGAAGACCGGAGGGGTAGGGGAAGGGGTACGAGGGATAGCTGTAGATGGGTGCTCGGCTAGGAAATAGGTACTCTGTTTTATCCAAAAAGGAATGCATGCCCAGATGCTAATGGCTCATGCTCTCATAATCCTAGCTCATTCAGCAGGCTGAGATTGGAGGATTAACATTCAGATGTAGCCCAGCAAGAATTGTCTGTGAGACTCTCCTCTCCCAAGAATCACCTGAAAGCTGGAAGAAAAGCTCTGGCGTAAGTGGTAGAGTGGTATCCTTGAATGAAAAAACTGAGGGACAGAGCATGAGCCCTGGATTCAAGCCCTACTACCAAGATGCACTCATGCGCATGCACACACCCACCCACCCACACCCCCCCCCCCCACACACACACAGAGGAAGGTAGTAATGATAAGCTGAGCTAGAACTGGGGGCAGTCCTGAGGCATAATCATAATAAACTCTCAAGCCACATCAGTTGTTTCTCCTTAAGTCCTTCTTGGGCTGCGGGGTCTGGGCTATGGCAGTAAGTTTCATGGAACCTGCCCCTCCATCCCAGCACGGGGACATAGAACCAAGGGAAGGACACTATGGATGCTCCTTTGTAGTTGTCCCATGATTGCAGACCTTCATCTGCCCTGAGCACTGGTGAGTTAAGCAGGGCCCCGAGTCCCGGGACTCCTGGAATATAGCGACTGCTACAAGCAGCAGCCAACCTGCTTTTGTTCCTCAGCCTACAAGTCTTTCATGAGCCCAACTCAAAACCTGCCCAAGGTGTGCCTGACAAATTCACATTCTTGTGATTCCCTTGTGAGCTGGCCTTAACTGGTCTACCCCTTCTGGCCCAGAACTGTGGTCTGAGACGTCGATTTAGTGCTCAGATCCACACTGCACTCATGACAGATGCCCTTCTGATGACCGGTGGATGATCTGCATGCCACAAGGCATGACCTTTTCTGGTACTGTGTCCTGCTCTGTAGGCAAAGGCCTTCAAGGAGGCTGCTCTCAAGATTTGTAGGACACATAGACATTGGAAGACCATCAGAAGCCCACTGGAAAATACTTGCTAGAGCCACAACATGAGGTCAAAGCAGGCCAGGTATTGGTCATGGGGCTCTAAGTCTGGGCCTGGGCACCATCTCTCAGCTCTTCAGCTTAGCACTTCAGCCTCTTCTGGTTTTCTGGTGGATCCTTGGAGATCAGAGTCTCCCGGACATTCCTGCCCAGGCTGGCTTTGAACGGCCATCCTCACATCTCAGCCTCCTGATGTGCTAGGAGGACCAGCATAAGCCACCCATGCCTGGCCTATCTTTCCATTCACCACAGAGGACTAGGAGCTCCTGAAAGCTTTTCTTTATTTTTTAGGTGCCAGTACTGGGGCCTGAACTCAGGGTCTGGCCTGTAGGCTCTTAATGTTTTCTCTCAATGAGGACATGCTACCACTTGAGCCAAAGCTCCATTTCTGGCTTTTGTTAGTTCATGGGCAAGAAAGTCTCACTATCTTTCCTCCCTTGAGATGGCTTTGATCCACAATCTCTGATCTCAGTCTCCTGAGTAGCTAGGATTTACGGGGGTTGAGCCACTGGTGGCATTGGGCTAGAAGCTTTTCTTAAGAAGAATTCTTCCCTGCATTTGCCCTGACTCCTCCATGCAAAGAGGGCCTGAGGGTCAGGAGCTGTGAAAAATAGGCTTCCAGCCACAGAAATTGGCTGGGGTCTTTGGTGAAATGTCAAGCTAATATTTCCCTGGGCCTCATTCTGGGACCCCACCCTCTGCTCTACTTGTGACTCAAGTACAAATCTTGACCCAGCCTTCAGTGTTCTGCCAGACTTGTCTGAAGCCACAGAACCATCATTCCATCCACACAACCTGCTCTACACCACACCTCAGGACCTTTGCCCATGCTGTACCTTGTGCCTGAGGCTCTCTGTCCTGTTTCACAACTTAGAACTCCTGTGGAATTTTGGCACTGGTTATATCACTTCCTGGGGCAAGTCTTTCCTTCCCTTCTCCATCTTTTTTTTAAAAAATACTGAGTTTCTAGAGGTGGAATTTGTGCAGGTTGATTGTCAAATTCTCTATCTTAGTGTGTGTGTGTATGTGTGAGTGTGTGTGTGTGTGTGTGTATGTGTGTGTATGTGTGTGTGTGCGTGTGCCTGTGCCACTCCTAGGGTTTGAATTCAGGGCCTGGATGCTATCCCTGATCTTTTGTGCTCAAGACTAGCACTCTACTACTTCAACCACAGCTCTACTTCTGGCTTTGTGGGTGTTTAATTGGAGAAAAGAATCTCATATAGACTTTCCTGCTTGCATTTGGGATCCTCAGATCTCAGCCTCCTGAGTAGCTAAGGTTACAGGAGTGAGCAAACAGCACCTGCCTTCTACCTATTACCCATAACCTCGGCCCTCCTCTATGTCCCAGAAGAATATGTCTCACTATGCTCACGTTTTTTTGTTCCTGTTGTTGTTGTTGTTGTTTTATTTTGCCAATCTTAGGGCTTGAACTCAGGGTCTGGGCATGTTCCTGACCTTTTTTTGCTCAAGGTTAGCACTTTTATTGCTTAAGCCACAGTGTCACTTTTGGCTTTTTCTGTTTCTGTGGTAGGAAGGTATTGAACTCAGGGCTTCATGTGTGCTAAGTAAGCACTCTACCAGTAAGCCACATTCGAAGCCCAAGGCTTACTTCTAATGGGAGTTATGATGGTGGGATTTATTGGATTACCCCTTTTGGCACAGAAATTGCTGGCTATTTCCTATCTTTCCCAAGATTTGGGACCAGCCTGAGACTCAGCAATGAAGAATGATGAATGACTGATGGCCACCAGGCCCCAGAGACCTAGGCTCACAGCTTAATGAGGGATAGAGGATATAGAGCCACAACCTTCAACAACTCCTACAGCCTAAGAATTGTGGTTTCCCTTGAGAAGTGCCAGGACATAATGCACCCGTTGTACACACCAGTTGCACACACCAGCCCAGGCAAAGCTTTCGTGGCTTCAGTTCTTAAATTGCAGTGAAGGATGCTTATTCAAGCTGCCTGCTCAGACATAGTACTCTCTGAGGGCTTGTTCCAGCTTGCCCAGTTTGGGGGGCTGGGCATGGCCAACCTGCTGAATGCTCATCATCCTGGCCCTGGCCCTGAGACTTTTGCTCAAGGGTAGTGCTCTGCAACTTGAGCCACAGGTCCACTCAGGGTTTTTTTGTTGTTATTTTATTTCGATTTCTTGTGATCTCTTAAGAAATATGAGTGTCGCGGTCTTTCCTACCCAGGCTGAATTCAACTTGGCATCTCAGCCTCCTGAGGAGCTAGGATTACAGGCAAGAGCCACTGACACTTGGCTTCCTTTTCCTCTTGTTGTTCTTTTTTTTCGTGACAATCTGAAATCTTCAAGGTGTCATTCCAATGGCTTGTATTAGAAGTAAACTTCCCAGGCCTGGAATTCGAATGCTAGGACTACCACCCACAAATGGAGGGAGATCCTAACAAACTCATTCCTATTCATGTGAATGCTAATGGAATGTTATGAAAGTAATAATTAAATTTGCAGTTAATTCATGATTCTACTTTAGAATGCCACACAAAAATTATTGTATTTATATCTTCCATTCTAGCACCATGGTATGATTAAGGATATTGACTGATTTTTATTAATGATTTTATAAGTATTAGATGATGATACTGAAGTGCCCCCGTCGCAGAACCCCCACCAAGAAGACCACCGAGAGTCGGACGTTCCGAAATACACAAGCAATGCTTTATTCAGTCAGGCTGCAGCTCAGGCCTCGTCCTACACACCGACACAGAGGAGCTTAGGAGGAAGCCCCGAGCTGAAATTTCATAGGGCTTATAAAGGCAAAAACTACAAAGTTACAGTAACCAGATGTGTTAACAGCACATCCTAGGGTGATAAGGGGTGATAGGGGGTGATCAGACCATTTGGGCTAGGGCATTAAAGGGCAGGGTGTTATCAGACCATTTGGGCTAGGGCAATAAAGGGCAGGTGGTTAGACCATTTGGGCTAGGGCAATAAAGGGCTGGGGGTTATCATACCATTTGGGCTAGGGCAATAAAGGGCAGGGGGTTATCTGTGAAGCAAGGGAAGTTTGTGGCCACAGATAACTCTGTCCTTGGGATTTATGTGAGCTCTGGTTAACTTCAACATGGACAAGTCAGTTCCTGGAATTTATGTTTGCTCTGGGTCACTCATAATTTAACATAAAGGACAGAATGGCTGCTGCCTCAAAATGGAGTTACTTCAACTCTTCAATACTTCATTAAATGGAAGCATAATTTAATAACTAATAATTTGTAATAATATATAATTTAATAATATCCTCACATTCCCTCTGTCTATATATATATATATATATGTATATGTCTATATACATATATATATATGTATATATATTTGGCGTTACTGTGGCTTGATCACAGGTCCTCAGAACTTCCTGGCAGCTCAGTTTTCTGGAGGCTGGTGTGCTAAATCTGTGACCCCATTTATGGATTGGGCATTTTAGGCCGTGCATTGAAATTCCAGCATGGCCAATAATGTATTCATGGAGTAAGAAGCCAATTTTGACACATTTTTTTCCTTCTCTGTGAAAGTTCTGGGTCTCAGTATATGTGATATGATTTAATAAAATAAATAATTTATGTGCAATAATACTAAACAAGTAAGGGTAATAAATGTCATATGGAGTAAACCCATGTATGCAAATAGATCTCATATATGAGTATCATTTTTTCCAGTACTGGGGCTTCAATTCAGGCTCTTGGAACTTTTCTGAACTTGTCTTCAAGGAAGGCAATCTTCCTCTTCACCCACAGTGCCACACAGTTACCCAGACTCTGAGTTTAAATGCCAGGCCTGCCAGTATAATGGTGCAAATACCAAGCCAGGGTCATATTATTATTGTTATTGTTGTTGTTGTTATCATTGTTATTATTATTTGGTTTTAGGCCAAGTACCGAGCTTGAACTCAGGTCTTGGCATCTCTGCCAAAGCCAATCCTGGGATCCTAGGTCCCGAGTTCAAATCTCAAGGCTGGCAAAAAAAATAAAAAGGAAAAAAATAAAACTGAGAAGTTCAATGAGGTGATTACACTTTTTTTTCCTTTGTATTGTAACATCCTGGGTCTAAATAACAATGCCCAGACAATGTACATGACCTTACATTGCTGATGTTTGGCAGGCTATTAGGGAAGCCAAGCCGAAATCGGCAACTTAGGCCTGGAGCTTGAATCCCGGGACTCCCACTAATGAATGGCTGTCGGGAGATTCTAAGAAATGCTTTCCAATAGACATCTGTACAAATGGAATGTTGTAAAAGTAACAATTACATTAGTAGTTAGTGTACAATTATATTAGAAAATTATACACAACAGGTATACTACATTGACTAATTTTCAATTAATAATTTATTATGTAGTCAATCATGATACTTAAAAAAGGAAGGAATAATTTAATTGGCAGTATTTGATAGAAATGTCATATATGCAATTTCATAATTTACAGACATCTCTCATTAAATATATCTATATCTATCTATCTATCTATCTATCTATCTATCTATCTATCTATCTATCTATCTATCTATCTATCTATCTATCTATCTATCTATCTGTCTGTCTGTCTACCAATCTACACATTTATCTGTTTATACACTTGTGACTACTGGGGCTCCGTGGTAGAGTGCTCACCTAGTAAGTACGAAGCCGTGGGTTCAATTCCTCAGTACCATTTGCATAGAAAAATCCAGAAGTTTTGCTGTAGCTCAAATACTTGAGCACTAGCTTTGAGCATAAAGGCTTAGGGACTGTGTCTAGACTCTTACTCAAGAGCCAGGACTGGCACCAAAACAAAAAATAAAAAAGGAAAAGATAGAATGTTCTGACTGCAACTATATACAGATAGGGCTGCAAATACCTCATCACAGAGCAAGCTGGGAATCTACTGCAGACATTTGCCATCTAACCTGAATTAGAAAGAGGTAAACCCCTGGAACCCAGTTCCATCAACTAGATGCTGCTGGCTTGCTCACCTTGTCATCCAAGATACTAGGGGGCTGAGATCTGACAGTGGTGGGTTTAAAACCTAGGCTTGGCAGGAAGTCTATGAAACTCTGAGCTGTGGCTTAAAGTCACAGAGTTCTAGCCTGATCAAAAGACCTTAGGACAGTACCCCCAACATTTCAGTGCAATCCCCGGGGCTGACTCCCCCCCACAAAAAAAAACTCACCCCTCCAAAATCTAAATTTGGACTGTTTGTGGTGTGTTTCTGAAAGAATGATGATACTGATGAAAGCACCCTAATTCTAATGATATTATGTGGGCTACAGCTATGTGATGAGTATTTCATGAGTTGTTGTGTGCTGAGTACTTCTTGGAGTGCATTTTTTCATCTGGTTCTTGTAAGAGCTCCACAAGTAAGATGATTGTGCAGATGAGGAACTTGTGGCACCATTTCATGGCCAAAATTATGTATGTACCTAACTCTAGTGAGTTGTCTCCTGCAGACAATTGTTTTGTATTATATTTCTTGATCATGAACCTTGAACTCAGGGCCTAGCCACTGACACTTACCAGTGGGGATCATGGGTAGCGCCCTACCACGTGGAGCCAAGGACCCGCTTGCAACGGAGTGTTACAGTCTAGGCGTGCAGTAGCTGAGGTCTGTCATCCTGTCTACTCAGGAAGCTGAGATCTGACGGGCTGGGTTCAAAACTATCCCAGACACAAAAAGTCCCATGAGACTTTTATCTCCTATTCACTACTTAGGAACTTGAAGTGGAAGCTAGTTGCTGCTGACTTGTGCCTGTCATCCTAGGTACTCCGGATGCTGAGAGCTGAGGATCACGGTCCAAAGCCAGCCTGGGCAGGAAATTCCTTGAGATGCTTCTCTCCAGTGACCCACCAAAAACCTCAAGGGGTGTTGTTGCTCAAGTGGTAGAGTGATTGACTTTAGCTAAAGAGCTCAAGGACAGCACCCAGGCCTAGACTTAAATTCCTCCAACTTCCAACAAAAGAAAGAAAGAAACCTGAAGTAGAGTGCTGGGAATGTGTCTTAGGAGTAGAGTGCTTTGCATGTATGAATCCCTGGGTTTGATTCCTTAGTACTACACTAGAAAAAAGCCTGAAGTGGCTGGGTGCCTCAAGTGGTAGAGTGCTATCCTTATACAGGAGAAACTCAGGTACAGTGTTCAGGTCCTGAGTTGAAGCTCCAGGACAAGTGTATGAACACACATACATGCACACACACACACACACACACACACACACACACACACAGATAACAGAAGTGAAGCTGTGACAAGAAATTATAAAGCACTGAGCTTCTGCTCTGAGCTCATGGTCAGTATCCAGGTCCTGTGTTCAACCCTGAAACACAGCCACCCAGGGCCCAACTAGGAGAGGTCAAAGTTTCAAAACCTGATGAGTTTCACCAGCCCTAGATGACATGCAGCATAGTAATATTACACATGTACTTTGATTTAGCAAGCTTCTGGAAACCCAGGGAAGCATCATTGCCAATAATGAATCATTTTATTAGATTCAGCTCCTTAGTTGTCTGCCAAAAGGACCCTTGAATTAATTGTATCAGGTTATTTCAACACTGGAACATAGTCTAACAAATACAGGATAAGTGCAGGGAACTTGGCCTGCCACGGGAGGTGGCACAATTGAAGTCTTCCTGTCACAACAGAGCTCTCGGCAGAGAGATAGCTTGAGATACAAAGAGGCCTTTTTCTCCTGGCCTTCAGAGCCCACCCACACTCCTCACTAATTGGCCTAGAAAGAGTTTTTTGTCACTCAGCTCTACAGGAGTGAGGCCTTTTGTCTGCCTGTTCCAATAATGAGGAAGTCTTCTTCCAGCAGTCCCCGATGTGGAGAAAACCTCAGGCTACAATGGGAACAGTGAGAGGAGGCCCGGAAGATGCACTGTCTTGAAAACTCTCTCTGTGCTATGAAATCATTTTATTCAAAGCAAATTTCCTAGCTGGATGCCTTTCATTATAGGGATTCTGGACCTTCACCAATAGAAATACATGCATACATACATGGGGAGACATGTTGTTACTGGCTTTTTTTTTTTAATTGCCAGGTTTGGGAGTTTTACTATGAGCCTAGGCACTGTCCCTGAGTTCTTGTGCTTAAGGTTAACGCTCTGCCCTTGAGCCATAGCCCCATTCATGGGAATTTTTTATTCCTGTAATCCCTCAGAAATAAGAGTGTGGTGGATTTTCCTGTCCTGGCTGAATTCAAACTGGCATTCTCTACCTCTCAGCTGCCTGAAGAGCTAGGATTACAGGTAGGATCCACTGACACTTGGCTTTTTTTCCTTCTCATTCTTTTCTTTCATCCTGACAATCTGAAATCTTCACAGTGTAATTCCAATCGTTTGCATTTCAAAGTAAAATACCCAGGCCTGGAGTTAAACTGACAGTACTGCCACCTATAAATGGAGGGAGATTTTGAGAAAATCATTCCTATCCATGGGAATGCCTAATGAAATGTTATAAAAGTAACAATTAAATTTGCAATTAGTTAATAACTCTCTTATAGAATGCCACACAAAAAGTATTGGGTAATGTCTTCCATTCTAGCAACATGGTATGATTCTCCCAATTATGGAATACTGACCACTTTTACATTAATGCTTTAATAAGCATTCAACCATGATACTTCATTAAAAGGAGGCATAATTTAATAACTAATAATTCATAATACATATAATTCAATATTCTCACATTCTCTCTCATATACATAGCAAACTACACGTCTATCTATCTATCTATCTATCTATCTATCTATCTATCTATCTATCTATCTATCGATCGATCTATCGATCGATCTATCGATCGATCTATCGATCTATCTATCTATCTACCTACCTATCTATCTATCTATCTATCTATCTATCTATCTATCTATCTATCTATCTATCTATCTATCTATCTATCTATCTATCTATCTATCTATCTATCCGCCACTACTATTGCTTGATCACAGGTCTTCAGAACTGGCTGGCAGTTCAGTTTGCCAAAGGCTTTTGTTTTACAACTGACCCATTCATGATTTGTGCATTGTGGGCTGTGAGTTCAAATCCCAGCATGGCCAAAAGTTTATATGTGGAGTCAGAAGCCAATTTTGACCCATTTTTGTCCTTCTCTGTGAAAGTTGTGGGTCTCAGGATGATGTATAATCCATATGCAAATAAATCCATGTGATAAGATGTAATAAATGAAATAAATGTGATATATGTAATAATACTAAATAAAATAAATAAAAAATAAATAAGGGTAATAAATGTCATAGGGAGTAAACACATGTATGTAAATAGATCTCATGTATGAATATTATTTTTTCCAGTGCTTGGGCTTGAATTCAGGCCCTGGAAACTGGTATGAAATTCTTGTCTTCAACGATGGTGAGTTTCCCTTCCCCTACAGTGCCAAAGCGTTAATCAGACCCTGAGTTGAAATCCCAGGCCTGCCAGAAAAATGGTGCAAATTCCAAGCCAGTGTCTTAATTTTTTGACCAAGGACATGCACTATCTTGAAAGCACTCTCTGTGCTATGATATCATTCTATTCAAAGCAAATTTCTTAGCTGGGTGCTATTTTTCCTAATGACTATGGATGTTCACTGATAGAAATACATGCATATATACACAGACACATGGAATTACTGGCTCTTTCTTTTTAGTGCAGATCCTGAGGTTTGAACTATGAGCCTAGAAATTGACTCTGAGCTCCATTTACACAAGGCAATACTTTATTGTGCCTTAATCCATGATACTTCATTAAATGGAGGAATAATTTAATACCTAATAATTATTAGTAATATGTTAAATGTCATTTAATAATATACAGACATCTCACATTCTATAATATATTTATATTTAAATGTACAGTGGAATATACATATACATCTCTCTCTCTCTCTCTCTATATATATATATACATGTATTTGCAGCAATTTATACATTTCTCTATTTATATATTGACCACTCCTGGGGCTAGAACTCAGGTCTTGGGAACTGCCTGGCATTGAATTTGTTTGAGGCTGCTGTGCTTAAACTGACCCCTTGATGAATTAGGCATTTCAGGCCCTGAGTTCAAATCCCGGCAGTGCCAAAGTCAATAGGTGGAGTAAGAAGCCAATGTTGACCTGATTTCCTTTCTGTGGTAATATTGTGTCCTAGGTACAATATGTAATATCTGTGCAACTACATATATTTGATATATATTATACACGTATATAAATAATATTTTTGCCAGTTCTAGGGCTGGAATTCACACACTGGGTAATGCTCTGGATTTTTTTTCTTCTAGGAGGTTAGTTTTCACATCACCCAGAGCACAATAGAGTTACCCAGTCCCTGAGTTCAAATTACAAGTATGGCAGATAAAATGGCCCAAACTCCTATCCAGGACCTTAACTTTTTTGGAGTGGCAGGCACGGAGCTTGAACTCTGGTCACCACAACTTTTCCTCAGCCTTGATTATCCTAGGCTGGGGTGCAGCTTTTACACCCACAGATGATCCAGGGATCCTAGGACCCGTGTTCAACTCCCAGCTCTGACAAAAAAATAAACCAACCAAGATGGAGGAGGAAAAACCAGGAAGTTTTAGACAACAGTTTTACCTTTGTTTCTTTTGCACTGTGATCATCTTGGATCTCAATGACTCGGCTTGAAAATTGTACATGACCTTGCATGGCTGAAGGTTGGCGTGCTGTCAGTGAAGCCTCAGCCCAACCCAGAAACCAAGGCCCTGAGTTTGATCCTGGGACTTCTACCTACTCGTTCCTATCTATAAGAACAATAATAGAATCTTTGTAATGTACCAATTGAACTACTAATTAGCTAGTCATTGTAGTATAAGATTGTACGCAATAAATATAGGTCATTGATTAATTTAATACTTTATCGTCTCCCACTATGATTAATTAATGGAGGCATAATTTTAGACCAAATAATTCATAATAATAGAGTATATAAAAATAAGATATAGACATCACTATACAGTAGAATCTATATAAATGTCTATCTGTCTCTCTCTATAACTTTATTTATAGATACATATACATATGTAAATACACACCCTGCAATATACATATCTATCTGTTTATATATTGGCCACTCCTAGGGCTTTATCTCAGGTCCTCAAATTTGCCTGACAACTTCACTTGTGTCAGACTGTTGTGCTAACATTGACACATTCATGAAGTGGGCCTTCTAGGCCCAGAGTTCAAATCACAGAACTGCCAAGAACTTAATCGTGGTAGAAGAAGCCCATTGTCCCACTTGTTTTCCTTATCAGTGAAAGTCCTGGGTCTCAGGAATGATGTATAATACATAGTCAAATCTGTGTTCTATTTAATAGGATGTAAATAATGTTATACATGTAATCATACTCTCTAAAATATATAATAAATAAATAAAAAACAAAATAAAATGAATACCTACACTAAATGCAATATGTCATAAACATGCATATGTAAATATAAATCATGTTTTTAAAATGTATACGAATATTATTTTTGCCAGTGCTAGGGCTTGAATTCAGACCCTGGGAACAGACCTGTCTTTCTTGTCTTCCAGCATTGTGAGTTTTCCCATCCCCCACAATACTGCAGATTTACCCAAGCCCTGAGTTCAAATCCCAGGCTCGGCAGAAAAAATGGCTCGAATACGCCAAGTAGCCTCATAATTATTTAAATATTTTTAATGTATCTATGTATATATGTATGTATGCATGTATGTATTTTTATTTTGTCAAGCTCAATGGCAGCTCTGCCTCAGCTTTGATCACTCTAGGCTGGGTTGTAGCCACTGGACCCACAGCCGAACCTAGGTTCCTGGGCCCCAAAGGCTGACAGGAAAAATAAATAAATAAAACGACACAGAAAAAAACCCAGTAACTTTCAGATGTCTGCCGATTTTACATTTGTTCTCTTTTCAAGGTGACCATCCTGGATCTAAAAGACAGGGCTGAAAAGTGTTGGTAACCTGCCATTGCTGAAGGCTGTCGGGCTTTCAGGGAAGCCATGGGCCAACACCACAACATAGGCCCTGTGTTCGAAGCTGGGTCCTGACCCCTACCAATGGAGGGAGATCCTAAGAGTCTCGTTCCTATTCATAGGAATACCGATGGAAGATTATGAATGTCAAGGTTTAATTGGTTGTTCCTGAATGATACTAGTAGAAAATTAGAGAGTGATTTTAGGAGTCCGAAGGATTTTAATGAATATTTTTTGGCACATTAAAAGAATACTATTAATTATGTGGACACAATAGTTTCGGGACAGTGGTCGATATAATTAATAATTCATTAAGGATAAAACAGTAATATTAATTACATGGAGGCATAATAAATACCCAAGACTTAATAGTAATGTAGCCTATATAACTGAATAATGTATAGACATCTCTGGCACTCTATAAAGATCTGTATTTATTTGTGTACTACCATCTGCATGTCAATCTGTTCTTGTTTTGTCAACCCCTGGGGCTCAATCTCAGGTGTTGGGAACTGCTTGCCGGTTCAATCTGCCCCAGGCTGGCATGCTGACACTCACCCATTCATGAATTGGGCCTTGTAGGCTGTGAGTTCAGATGCCAGTACTCACAAAAATTGAATCGTGCAGTAAGACACAGGGTGACACATGTTTTCTTTTTCTGTGAAAGTCCTGGGTGTCAGGTGTGAAGTTTCATGCATAGGCAATTCTATATCTTATTTAATAAATGTAGTAAATATTCCATGTGTTGTAGCAGTCAATAAAATAAATGGTAAATGAATAAAAAATGAATAACTTCATTAAGCACAATTTGGAGTCAACATACAGGGCACTATCTCAGGGCCTGGGAACTGCCTGGCAGCTGAATTGACTAGTGGCTACTGTGCTGGCAGTCAACCATTCATGAACTGAGCCTTCTTTGCCTGAGTTTAGATCCCAGCACTGCCAAAATGTAATTTTGGAGTGAGAAGCTGAGCATGACACGTTTTCCTTTTCTGTGAATGTGCTCTGTGTCAGGTAGGATGTATAATTTGGATGCAAATCTATATTCTATGTAATAGGATGTAATGAAGGTAAAAAAATCATAGGTTGAAGAATTGCCACTATAGTAAATAATAAACAGATTGAATTAGTAGTGAATCATTCTAGGATAAAATTAGATACAATAAGTGTAGGATGTGCACTAAGTTTAATTGATATTTTATTAAGCATTAACAGAATAAAAATTACATGGAGACAATTAAATAACTAATAATTGGTAGTAACACATGATGCATAATTTAATAATATATAGACATTGGTCTCATTCTATGAAATATCTAATTATATATATGGATATATGTACATCTATGATAAACAATAATGGGATATTGAGTAATTATTAATTAATGCTTTATTAATTGTTAACTGGGACACATCATTAAATGGAGACATAATTTAATGCCTAATAATTGGTAGTAATATTATCTATAGTTTAATAATATGCAGAAATCTCATTTTGTATATATAATATTTATATACAGCAATCTCTATCTATTTGTACCTCATTCACTCCTGGGGCTCAGTGGTTGAGTGCTCCCCTAATAAGCACGAAGATCTGGGTTTGATTCCTCAGTGCCACAAAACAGGAAACCCAGAAGTTCTGCTGTCTTTCAATCAATTGAGTGCTAGCCTTGAGCACAAACGTTTAGGGACAGTGTCTAAGCTCTTACTCATGCCCCAGATCTGATAACAAAAAAAGGTAGAATGGTCTAACTGCAATTATAGAAGGACAGAACTTCAAATACCTCATTACAGATCAAGCTAGGAGACTGGTGCTGACAGAAGCCACCTAACCTGACTTAACCACATGTAAACCGCTGCAACCCAGCTCCACGGGTTACCCAAATCATCCTGGCTTATGCCCATCATCCTGGCTGCTCAGGAGCTTTAAAACCCAGTCTTTGCAGGAAGTCTGAGAGACACCTCAAAATGTGGCTCCAAGAGGTAGAGCTCTAGCCTTGAGCAAATGTTATTGGAACAGTACCCCATGCTTTGAGTTCAAGCCCCATGGCTAACAACCTCTCCCCCAAAAAAACACCCCACTAAACCATTAGATGTGAACTTGTATGGTTTGTAAAATTTTCCTCAAAGAATGGTGATACTGATGAAAGCACCCTAATTCTAATGACAGCTTGTGGAATGGAGCTATGTGCTGAGTCCTCCATAGGGTGCTCTATTCTGAGTCCGGACAGGGTGCTATGTGCTGAGTCTTTCATAGGATGCAGTGTGTTAAGTCCTGCATTGGGTGCTGGGTGCTGAGTCTTTAACAGGATGTTGTGTGCTGAGTGGTGCAACGAGTGCCATGTGCTGTGTCCTTAACCGGGTGCATTCTTACATCTTGTCTATGTAAGAGCTCCACAACTTAGATGATTATACTGACAAGAATATTGAGGCTCAGATAGGTCCCCATGTCAGGGATAAAATTATGTGTTACCGAAGATTAGTGAACTCTCTACAGCAGACAATGGTTTTGTTTTGTTATTTCTCGGTCATGAACCTTGAACTCAGGGCTTAAGCGCTGACCCTTACGTCTTGGGCTCATGGCTAGCACTCCACCACGTGGAGCCATGGACTCCCTTGCAGCAGAGCCCACAGCCAAGGGGTCAGTAGCTGGTCTCTCATCCTGCCTTCTCAGGAAGCTGAGTTCTAAAGATCTGGGTTCCAAACTATCTCAGACACAAAAGGTACCATGAGACTATTATCTTCAATTCACTACTAAGAACCTGAAGGGGAAGCTGGGTGCTTTTGGCTCATGTCTCTCATCTTAGCTACTCAGGAGGATGTGATCTGAGGATCATGGTTCAAAGCTAGCCTAGGCAGGAAAGTCCTTGAGAAACATAGCTCCAATGAACTACCAGAAAACCAGAAGAAGCTCTGTGGCTCAAGTGGTAGAGCACAAGATTTGAACTGAAGAGGTCAGGGACAGCACCCAGGCCAAGACTTCATCTCATTCAACCGACAACAACAACAATAAAAAAAGACAGAACTAAACTAACAAAGCTGAAGTAGAGGGCTGGAAATGTGCTTTAGTGGTAGAGTGCTTTCCATGTATGAAATCCTGGGCTTCATTTCTCAGGAGCACATCACTAGGACAAAGCCTGAAGAGGCTCTGTGGCTCAAGTGAGAGAGGGATATCATTATAAAAGAGAAACTAGGTACGGTGCTCAGGTCCTGAGGTCAAGCTTCAGGACTCATGTATGTGTGTGCACGCACACACACACTTGCGGACACACA
The DNA here is from genome assembly GCF_019054845.1 of Dipodomys spectabilis. NCBI lineage: Eukaryota > Metazoa > Chordata > Mammalia > Rodentia > Heteromyidae > Dipodomys > Dipodomys spectabilis. The sequence goes on from NW_024870741.1 coordinate 207,415, forward strand.
CATCGTCATGTGCTCACACACACACACACACACATACATATACTAGATATTGCAAATAGGGGAAATCATGGGACCTATGTTACTTTGTGCTTGGCTTACTTCACTTAATATAAATTTTTCCAAGTCTTTCCATTTCCTGACAAATGGGGCAATGTCATTCTTTCTGATGGAGGCATAGAATTCCATTGTGTATATATACCACATTTTCTTGATCCATTCCTCTACTGAGGGGCATCTGGGTTGGTTCCATATCTTAGCTATGGTAAATAATGTAGCAATAAACATAGTTGTGCTGGTAGCTTTAGTGTGGTCTTGTTTGTAAACATTTGGGTACATGTCCAAAAGTGGGACTGCTGGGTCATAAGGGAACTCTATGTGGAGTCTTTTGAGGAACCTCCATACTACTTTCCAAACTGGTTGAACAAGTTTACACTCCCACCAACAATGAAGTAAGGTTCCCTTCTGTCCACATTCCCTCCAGCATTTGTTGTTATTAGAGTTCTTGATTTTTGCCATTCTAACTGGAGTGAGGTGGTATCTCAACGTTGTTTTGATTTTCATTTCTTTTATGGCTAGGGAGGTTGAGCATTTCTTCATGTGTCTATTGGCCATCCTTCTTTCTTCTTCAGAGAAGATTCTCTTTAAGTCTTTAGCCCATTATTTATTGGGCAGTTGTTTCTTTGAGGATTTGTTGTTGGGGGATTTAATTTTTTGAGTTCCAATTATATTTTAGATATGAGACCCTTGTCCATTGTATGGCTAGTGAAGATCTTCTCCCAATCCGTGGGTTTTCTATTGATCTTGCTAGGTATGTCCTTTGCCATGCAGAAGCTCTGCAACATCATGCAATCCCATTTGTCCAACCTTTCTTTGATTTGTTGTTTTTCTGGGTCTCTATTAAGAAAATTTTGGCCTGCGCCAAGGAGACCTAGGGTTTCTCCTATTCCATCCTGTAATGTTTTCAGAGTGACTACTTTGACTCCGAGGTCTTTGATCCATTTGGAGTTGATTCTGGTGCAGGGTGATATATAAGGATCTAGCTTTAGTTTTCTACAAGTAGTTAACCAATTTTTCCAGCACCATTTACTGGAGAGGCTGTCTTTCTTCCATTCTATTTTTTAGTTCCCTTATCAAATATTCGATGGCTATATGTCTGTAGGTTCATTTCTGGGTTTTCAATTCTATTCCATTGGTCCTGAGGTCTGTTCTTGTGCCAGTACCAAGCTATTTTGATTACTATGGCTTTATAGTAGAGTTTGAAATTTGGTATTGATATTCTGTATGCCAACAATGAGAAAAGTGTGGCTGAAATTAGGAAAGCAACTCCATTTGTAATAGCCCCACAATAATAAAATACCTATGAATTAACTTAACCAAAGAAGTGAAGGACCTCAATGATGAAAACATTAATAACTTGAAAAAGGAAATCAAAACAGAACTTAGAAAATGGGAAAATCTCCCATGCTCCTGGTTTGGAAAGATTAACATCATGAAAATGACAGTACTTCTCAAGGCTATCTACATATTTAATGCGATACCTATGAAAATTCCAACCACATTCTTCAAGGAAATAGAAGAGGCAATCCAAAAATTCATGTGGAACAATAAAATTCCCCGAATAGCAAAAAGGCTCTTCAATGGTTGTGTGCCTTTATAAATCATGCAAATCTTTAGCTTGGGGTTCTCCTCCTTGGCTCTGCTGTGTTGGATTGTAGGATGAGACTCGAGCTGCAGCCCGTTTAAATAAAACTTTAAAACAACTGTAAAATCTGACTCTCGATGGTCTTCTTGGTGGGGATCCTGCAACCTGGGTATAACATTAGTGGAGGCCTTCAGGGATCCCCCCAAAGACATCTGAGATCTCAGACTCCAAAGGTAAAACAGCGCTGTCTTTGTTAATTTGTCATGTCCTGTCGTTTTCTGTTTTACTTTCATTTTCCTTTGTGAGGATGGCTGCTCCCATGTACAAAGGGTTGTTGAAGCTGAAGCGCTTGCACAACAACCCTGGAGGAACTGGGAGATGTCCCACATCCTCTTGTGGGGAGGGGGTCTTTGGAACCCTGCCGTGTGGGGTGGGAGTTGGAACCCCACTGTGTGGGGTGGGCTGGGGGGGGGGGTTCTTGGAACACCGCCTTGTGAATTTTGGCACTGGGATCGTTTCGGTGTTGGGCCGGAACTGACCAAGAGGGCCTCCTAACCGAGGCCTAACTTGCCCAATGTGGCTCTGCTCCTTCTGCTGTGGGGCATGGGTGGGGAACCTCGCCATGACAGGAGTCAGTGGACCAATTTGGGAAATCTCCTCTTTGTAAGCTTTTTTTTTTTTTTAACTGTCAGGCCTGCATGTGTTTTGTTTGTACTGTTTATTGGTTTTTGGACTGTACAACTGACGGGATTGGAAACCATGGGCACCACTCCGTCTAGCCCCCTAGACTTACAAAAAGAAACCGAGGAAGAGGTAAAGAAGAGGTACCCCCTGGTTTTTCAGGGAGATAACTTGGAAGAAGAAATGTTTCCTCCCCCATACTCTCCTTTCCAGGTTCTTTTTGCAGAATCTGAGAATGATCAAGAGGAGGAGGGAGCTATAGAATCCTCGGCACCTGCCCTTAAAGTTTCTGAGGGGCCAGTCACTCAACGATGCCATGGGATCAACCCCTCTTCTCATACAGCTGTTTTTCTCTTACGCACCATAGGTCCTGTGTATGTGGATGGTCAACAGCAATTCCAATATTGGTCATTTTCTACCAGTGACCAATACAAAAATGCCTATACACCCAAAATGCCCCCTTTTCTGAGAAACACCAGGATTTAATTAGTTTGCTTAAACTATTCACTTTATTCATCAGCCCATTGGGATGATTTTAGTCAGCTTTTACAGGTCTTTTTTACCACTGAAGAAAGAGACTGTATCCAAGAGGTGGCACGGAAACATCCCTGGCCCCACAGGAGCACCTATCATGGATCCTGCCCTGATCACTGCCTATTTTCCTGAGATCCGACCAACATGGGACTACAATATGGTTGAAGGTAGGGAGCGACTCCTCATCTATCACCAGGCTCTGTTGGCAGGTCTCAAGGTGGCGGCTTGCCAACCTACTAATATGGCCAAAGTTTTTGATGTTAGACAGGGAGGAAGTGAAAGTCCATCAACATATCTTGAGTGGCTCATAGAAGCTTTTAGTCAATATACCCCATAATATCTTGAGACCCAGGAGTTGGTTCAGATGATTATGTTTGCCTATATAAGTCAAGCTGAACCAGACATAAAGCAAAAGTTGCAGGCTCTAAACAGACTTGGTGAAAAGTCTATTAGGGATCTATTAGCTGCGGTGGAAAAGGTTTACAATAAGAGAGAGACAGAGGAGCAAAGACAGGAAAGGAAGGACAGAGAATGTGAAATTGAGTGTAAAAAGAGCAACCAGGCCAAGGAAAAGAGTCCAGACTTGTTGGACACGACACTATCGCATGCCGAGTATACCTGGTTCACAGAAGGCAGCAGTTTCATTTGAGATGGAAAAAGGTACGCAGGTGCAGCAGTCACCACGGACACTGAGATAGTGTGGGCAAAAGCACTCCCCCAGGGAACGTCTACACGAAGAGCAGAACTAGTGGCACTAACAAAAGCCCTACAGATGGGACAAGGGAAGAGACTAAATATTTACACGGATAGTCGGTATGCTTTTGCCACTGTGCATGTTCACGGAACCATTTACCAAGAGAGGGGGCTGTTGACAGCTGAGGGAAAGGCTATTAAAAACAAACAAGAAATTTTAAGCCTCATCCAGGCCTTATGGGAACCAGCAAATATTGCCATTATGCACTGTCCTGGCCATCAAAAGGTAACTGATTCAATAACCAAAGGAAATAACTTGGTCGATCAGGCAGCTAAGGAGGCGGCCCTCCAGCCCAGAGTGGAAGTAGACCCAGGGCCACAAGTTATGGCTCTTGAGCCTCAGTACTCCCAAGAAGATTTGCAGTGAATAAAGAAAATTTCCATGGTCTAACCTCCGAACAGAGAAAGAAATGAAGACTGATGGAAAACTGGTGAGGGAAAATTTATCTTGCCACAAAGATTGGGCAAGGGAATGCTTATGAAAATCCATTGGGTCTCACACATGGGAACCCGAAGAATGCAGCACTTGCTGACACTCAGAAGTAAAAATCAGGCAAGGAAATCAACTCATTGAGGACATTGTTAAAAATTTTAAAGCCTGTCAGCTCACCAATGCCCCCAATCAACCGGTTACAAAAGGAGCTCGCCTCCGTGGAGATAGACCAGGTGTGTATCAGGAAGTAGACTTCACAGAAATTAAAACTGGAAAATTTGGATATAAATATTTGCTAGTTTTTGTAGACACTTTTTCAGGATGGGTTGAAGCCTACCCAACAAAGCATGAGACCAGGAACGTCGGGCTAAGAAGATCCTGGAAAAAATCCTACCCAGGTATGGCTTCCCATCCACCATTGGGCCTTTGTCTCAAAAGTAAGTCAGGGAATAGCCGCAGCACTGGGGACAGATTGGAAATTGCACTGTGCTTATAGACCCCAGAGTTCAGGGCAGGTAGAAAGAATGAATCGGATTCTAAAAGAGACCTTAACTAAATTGGCCTTGGAGACTGGTGCAGACTGGGTATGACTGCTTCCTTTTGACCTGTTTAGAGTAGGAAATTCACCCTATCAGCTTGGCTTTACTCCTTTTGAGATAATGTATGGACAACCCCCAACCTAGCCTCCAGACTGAATTGCTTGCTGATTTGGATGATACTGAATTTCTGTGTAAGCTTGACTATTTAGAGCTGGTGCATAAGAGGATGTGGCCCCAGCTTAGAGCATTATATGATTCTGCTTCTATTCCTGCCCCCAATTTGTTTAAACCAGGGGACTAGGTGTTTGTTTGAAGGGACAACTTGAGATCTCTGGAACCTTGGTAGAAGGGACCTTACATGGTGCTACTGGCTACACCTACTGCCCTTAAGGTGGATGGCATTGCTGCTTGGATCCACTGCTCCCACTCCAGACCGGCTGACCACTTTGCCCTGGACGACTGTGGGGAAACATGGGGAAGTCTCCAAGCATCCTACCCAACCACTCCGCACATGCCTCAAGTAAAGAAAAATGAACTGCTTGTTATTGGTATTGTTGTTTAATAGAATGACTAAGGTCAGAGAGGGACCATAATCCATTCAAAATCAAGAGCTGTTGGAGTTTAGTTTTGGGCCAGAGCCATAAGATAGTGTCTCAGGACTATAAGTCAAAGGGGGGAAATGCAGGGTTAAAGTTTTGAGGCAGTGACCACTTGTTGCTTGTTTCTAGCAGAGCAACACATGGTGGTAATCCAAACACCTGGTTGGTTGTGTGCCTTTATAAACGCTGCAAATCTTCAGCTTGATGGTCTCCACCTAGGCTCCTCTGTGTCAGAGTGTGGGACGAGGCCCGAGCTGCAGCTCATTTTAGTGAAACCTTAAAACAGCTTTAAAGTCTGACTCTCGGTGGTCTTTTTGGTGGGGATCCTGCGACTTGGGTTTAACAATGTTTCCATTTTTCTCTAGTACCCCTCGAGATTTAGACTAAGGGCTTGTGTGGAGCGGTTCCTCGGTGAATTCTTGAGTAAACCACTTGAAGCCTCCTCAGGAGATTGCCATTCAAGCGAGCCGAGCAGGAGAGTCTCTGAGACTATTTTATCCAATAAACCACCTGAGAACCAGAAGGGGAACAGTGGCCCAGAGGGTAGAGCTTCTGCTTTGAGAGAGAAAACTGAGCAGGAGATACAATCCTTACCAGGCAGGAAAGCCTGGGAATTGCTTATGTCCAGTTAACTACGAGATGGTGGTAAGTGGAACTGTGGTGGTGGTAGTGCCTCAGCCTTGAGCAAAGCATCTCAGGAACACATTAGGCCCTGAGTTTAAGCCCCGGGATGGCCACAAAAAAAATTCAAAAAGAGAAAGCCAAGTTTATGTATCAGTGTCCTACCTACTTATGTGTGTATGTATATTACCTCCCATAGTGCAAACAGACTATGCAATGCTTCTGCTTTTATTTACTGGTTTATTTTTCAGATATGCTAGTTGCGCATACTGCATCATTCTCTTTATTTCAGGCCTATTGCTTTTCTCTTCCAGGGTTCTAAGCCTGTGTCTTTATATGATGCACACTGAAGCTCTCAGCAGCCTTTATTTACATTTTATTATGAGGCCAATGCAGGAACAGTCACAAATCAGGCAGGGGAAGAGAAGATCAGGTTTCTTAGAAGTAACCGGTATTCAGAAAATTAAACTTGAGAACATAAAATGGTAGCATACTTATGTAAAAACTACCATTAAGAAAAAAATGAAGGGGCTGTGAATATGGATTAATGAGAGAGTGCTTGCCTAGCATGCAAGAAGCCCTGGGTTCGATTCCTTGAGTTCAACCCAACAACTGGCAAAGAGATAGCTACCTAGGTAGGTAAGTAGGTATAAAGAAAGAAACAAAGAGAGAGAGAGAGAGACAGAAAGACAGAAAGAAAGAAAGAAAGAAAGAAAGAAAGAAAGAAAGAAAGAAAGAAAGAAAGAAAGAAAGAAAGAAAGAAAGAAAGAGAGAAAGAGAGAAAGAGAGAAAGAGAGAAAGAGAGAAAGAGAGAAAGAGAGAAAGAAAGAAAGAAAGAAAGAAAGAAAGAAAGAAAGAAAGAAAGAAAGAAAGAAAGAAAGAAAGAAAGAAAGAGAAAAGAAAGAAAGAAAGTTGATAGATGAAGCTGTTTTTCACATCAGAAGGAAAGAAGGGAACATTTTCTAGTCATGAGGCTTTCTGCAGTGTGCCAGGACACCAGCATCACTTTCACACAACCGCAGAGCAGGATGACTGTCTCTGTCCCACTTCTCAGGCAGCCAAGCGCCCCAGAGTCACGAGGGCAGATCCAGGTTCTAACTCAGCTGCTTGGAGACAGAAGAGAAATGGCCCTACCTCTCCTTGGACTGAGGATTTGCATTAATGATTTGGAGCATGAAGTAAGGAGAATGGACTGGCAGAGATAGAAAGGTCTTCAAACCGGACAGATGGAGAGTCAAAAACCCACTCCCTAAGACCAGGAAGCAGGATTTTTCTACTCTGTTCCGCCCCTCTCCCCCACTAAACTGGCTCTCTATTGGTAACCTAAAGATAGCCTGAGGCTCCTTTCACCTGAGGGAGGAAGGTTAATTAGTCATCATTTGAAGAGGCTGAGAAAAGCCTGACCCTGCTGTAACTCTAAAAAATGTTTCAGGTTTCCCTCATTACTGGTTGTGCCTGGAATGAATGAAGTGGTTTTGCAGCTCACATCCCTGTTGTGTGTGTACATTCTGCCTCTTAATCCTGCAGGTCTAGGTCTCTCCAACTAGCCTGGCTTTTGAAACTGTTTTCTGTCCTTCAAATAATGTTACACTGTAGTTCTTCCTGCTAACAGGGCTAGGGCTTGGATCCTGAGACCTTCATTTGAACCCAGGATGGGTCAATAATATTTCTTTCCTTCTATAGCTCAAGAACTCCAAGAACATTTAGAGTGTAAGTAACTTCTCATCACCAAGGGAAACACAGGAATCTCTTGAGCATCTGACCTTTCAGAACTGGAAGTCAGAGTGTGCTAGACTTCCCTGCCCTGGCTGTTTTCACCCTGTGATACTGAGACCTAGGCCTCCTGAGATAGTGTGATGGGCTTGAGCTATTGGTTCTCTGCTAGGTTCAGAACTATAATGACATTGACAATACAAGTCAACTGTTTATCACAAAGGACTTGAGGAGCATATTAAGCCTTTCAACAATGGGCCTTTCAGAACCATGCAGGACACAAGTTTATAATGCTAGAGTCTGAGAGTCTGGGCTTATGTATGTGCTACACTTGAACCTTGAGGTCTGACTCCAAATCTGGTGTACAACAGCATTCATTTATGAAAAAATATTCTCATAATTAGGAAATAGGAAAAGTACTTTGATTATCCCTCACTCTTTTTCCAGTTGTGTGTCTCAAACTGAAGCCTGGGCGCTGTCCCTGAGCCATTCAGCTCAAGGCAAACACTGTACCAATTGACCCACAGTGCCACATGGGGTTTTTTGATGGTTCATTGGAGGCAAGAGTCTAACAGGCTTTCCTTCCCTAGGCTGTCTTCAAACTGTGATCTTCAGATCTTAGCCTCCTGAGAAAGTAGGTTTCCAGAGCCACTGGAATCTGGCGTATTGTTTTTGCCAGACCTGGGGCTTCAAATTAGGGCCTGGGTACTGTCTCTGAGCTTCTTTTTCTCAAGGCTAGGCCTCTACCACTTGAGCCACACCACAGCTTCTGGCTTTTTCTGAGTATGTGGCAGTGAGGATTCAAACCCTGGCAATCATGCATGCTGAGCAAGCTCTCTACCACTAAGCCACATTCCCAGCCCCAACCTTATGATTTCATCCCTCGACTTGCCTATCCACAAGAAAAGGCTTCTGAGTATAAATCATCTAAACAAATCACTATAGGAAGTTGTCCAAAGATAAATAAGACGAAGCTCATACTGGGGACAGACTCTAACCATGTGATGACTTGACAAATGCCTCGATTTAATTATGTATCATGTTTCAACACTTAATAAAGTATTAATGAAAAATGAGCATGAGTCAATGTACTAAATTATTGTGTATAATTTTATAATAGATGTACAAAACATAATTAATATTATGTGTATAATACTAAATACAATAAACAATATAATGAATAAATTAAAATTAAATACAAAATCAATAATAATAATCATAATATGAAATAAACGTACATATGTACCTATATATCATATATTACACATGTATACAAATATTTTTTTCTATTGGTGGGTCTTAATTCAGGCCCTGTGAACTCTAGCTTGAAAATCTTTTCCTCAAGATCAGTACGCTTAGCCTCCATCCATGGTGCAAAAGAGTTACTTGGACAGTGAGCTCAAATCCCAGCAATGGCAGAAATACTGGCCCCAGTTCCAAGACAATGACCTAATATTTGTAACAGAAGCAGTTATGTTTATTCAGTTCCATAATGAACATTTAAAAATATCAGTGTAGAATATTGTACAGCTACTCAGACATCCTTCACTTACCCCCAAGTGCTTCTTGAGCACTACATATTTTTGTATGTTTTTTACTGTAAAAATATTGTACAGAGGGGTCACAGTTATATGAGCAAAGTAATGTGTACATTTCCTATTGAGCATTGTTGCTTTGTCGTTTGTTTTCACCCTACCTTCCCTTCCCGCCAGTCTTCACAATTAACTTTCCCTGTCGAGGTCAGTGACTTAATTATTTATTTTGGCTTGGCATGGGGTTTGAACTCAAGTAGTGGCAACTCTGTGCCTTCTGTCACATTGCTACACATTCATCAAGTCTCTGAGTTCAAATCCCAGGCTAGGAAAGAAAACTGGTAGAAATTCCAAACCAGGGAGCTTTATTATTTCCAGTTAGTTAGTTAGTTAGTTAGTTAGTTCATTAATTTTGCCAACCACGGGTCTTGAACTCAGGTCATGGCAACTCTGACTCAGCTTCACTCTCCCTAGGATGGGGGGCAGCCTCGGCACCCACAAACTATCCTGGGACCCTAGGCCCAGATGGCTTGCAGGATGAAAAAAAAACAGAACAGCAGAAAAAGTGGGGAGCTGTAGAGGGCTCAGGGTTTTATAACTTTGTCTTTGCAAGGTGACCATCCTGGGTCTGAATGACGGGAAATCCTGAGATACTGGTTTCTGGACCAGGAAAAGTCATGGAATGCGATCGATCTTATCCTTGAATGAGTACTTCATGCATGATGTGACTAGGAAATGATGGGCAAGACTCATGGGATATCGCTTATTTGTAAAGCAGTGTAGATGAAGCGTGACAATAATCATCACAGTCATGAAATGAAGGCATCTGGAAAGATCCAAGAATCAGTAGACACATGGTAGATTGGATTCCATCACAGGTTATCGTCTCTCCTACTCTATACAAATGTGTACTTATTTGCATACTACCTTCAACTTATGAATGGATGACTGCTGTGTGCCCTCCCCCCATACCCCCACCTGGGGGTCCATCTCAGGTTCTGGGAACAGCCTTACTCCTTAGTGGCTCACAGACTGGTGTGCTCACATGGACCCATTCGTCAATTGGGTCTGCTGGTCCCTGAATTCAGATCCCAGCAGTGCCAAAAGATTCATCCTCATGTCAAAAGCCAATTGATGCACCTGTGTTCCTTTCCTATGCAAGTCCTGGGTCTCAGCTAGGATGGAAAATCCATGGGCCACCCTGGGACCATGGGAATAGGTTGTTATCATATGAGCCCAGTTATACCTGTCATCATTTACTGAAGAAAATACACAATACATCCATGAATAGCATACAAAATAGAATAACTACACTAAATGAACAATGCAGTCCACACACGGATTTGAATATACATCCCATGTTTAAATGATGCATTCAGGACAATTGTGGCCTCCCTAGTGCTCGATCTCTGTTTCTGGGAACAGCCCAGCAACTTAGTGGCTCACAGTCTAGTGTGATCACATGGACCTATTGGGCAGTTGGGCCTCCTAGGCCCAAAGTTCAAATCCCAGCACTGCCAAAAATTCACCCTGATGTGAGAAGCAAGCCATTGCACAAGGTTTCCTGTGCTGTGCAAGTACTCAGCTAGGATGGAGAATGCATAGGCAACTCTATACTCATGGGAATAGGTTGTCATCCATGTCAGCACAGTTATACCTGTCACCATACTCAATAAAATGCACAATATCTTCATGTGTCTACACAAAATGAGGAGAAGTGCACCAAATGCAATATGCTGTCCTCACAGGTATGTAAATATAGATCCTATGTATAAATTATGAATTTATGCCTATCCTGGCCCTCCCTGGGACTCAATGTCAGGTTCTGGGAATGGCCTATCTCCTTTGTTGCTCAGAGTGGTGTCCTCACCTTGACCCTTTTGCCAGTTGGGCCTGCTAGGCTCTGAGTTCAAATCCCAACAGTGTCAAAGATGAATCCTGATTTGAGAAGCCCATCAATTCACCTGTTTTCCTGTCCTGTGAAAGTCCTGGGTCTCAGCTAGGATGGAGAATGCATAGGAAGTCCTATAATCCTATAGCAATAGATTGTCATCCATGTAAACACTATTATATCTGTAAACATGCTCAGGAAAATACACAGTACTTCCATGGATAAGACAGAAAATAAGGAGAAGTACACCAAATACAAGATGCTGTCCACACATGTAAATATAGATCCTATGTTTAAATAATGAATTTATGACTACTGTGGCCCATCCTGGGGATCAATGTCAGATCCTGGGAATGGCCTAACTCCTTAGTTGCTCACAGGCTGGTGTGTTCACCGTAAACTATTCACCAATTGGTCCTGCTAAGCCCTGAGTTCAGATCCCAACACTACCAACAATTGGATCATGGAGTATGAAGCCAAGGGTGCAACTTTTTTTATTTTCTCTGAGAGTCCAGGTTGTCAGGCATGCTGGAGTACACGTCTAAAAATCTAGATGCCATGTTATAGGATGTAATCAATGTAATAAACGGAATGGGTGTCATCATAGTAAAATCAACGGTAAATAAATGAATAAAACAAAAAGTACAAGGAACAACCACACCAAATGTGTATGGACTGAACATCCATAGGTAAGTACAAATCCTATCTTTGCAATGTATACAAATAGTATGTTTTCCAGGGCTGTGGCTTGAATTCAGGCCTAGAGTACAGGCCTGACTTCCTTATCTTTAAATATGATGAGCTTCCCCTTCTTCCACAGTGCTGCAGATTTACCCAGACCCTGAGTTCAAATCCAAAGCCTGGCAGAATAAACAGGGTGAATTGCAAGCCAGGGAGCTAATTTCTTTTAATTTTTTTTCCTCAGCATGTGGCTTGAACTCAGGTCGTGGCAACAGCTTCAATCACCCTATGCTGGGGTGCAGCCACTGGACCCACAGCTGATCCCGGGATCCTAGACCCCCAGGCCTTGTGTGGAAAAAAATGCACCGAAAAAATATGGCATGATGGCCTTTTTTAGGTTTTCTTTCATAGCCTGGTGACCCTCTTGGGTCTGAATGACACTGTTGCAAAGAGTACTTCACCTTGCAATTCTGAAGGTTGGCAGACTATTGGGGAAGCCATAGGCCCACATGGCAAGGTAGGTCCTGATTTCGAATCCCCGTCCTGGCACCAACCAAAGGCAGAGACTAAGAGACTAGTTCCCATCCATAGGAATAACAATGGAATGTTATTAATGTCATGGTTGAATGAGTTGATTATGAATGATGCTCGTACAAAATTAGACAGCATCATTTCAGGAGACTGATTTCATTTAGTATTTATGAATCATTAAAAGAATAATATTACAGGAATGCAATAATTTCAGGACACTGATTAATTTACTTAATAGTTTGTTAATGATGAAAACAATAACATTAATTACATGGAGGCATAATAAATACCCAAGAATTGGTAGGAATATAGTCCATATAACTGAATAATGTATAGACATCTCTGTCACTCTATAAAGATATATATTTATGAGCATACTACTATCTTTGTGTCAATCTGTTCTTATTTTGTCAACTGATGGGGCTCGATCTCAGGT